>NC_051161.1:15478582-15613582 GCF_013339745.2 Dermacentor silvarum
CTCCTCCCATACCCCCACGGCCTTTCGCGCGACGGAAGTCGCGTTCGCTCGCCGCCGTGCGTTCGCTCTCCGTGAAAGCGCGCGTCCCCCGCGCGCTTTCACTCGCACGTACGGCGCGACGGCGACGATTTTATCGCCCTTGTACTTTATACGGAACCTCACGGCGACGACGACGGCGACGACGACGGCATAAATCCGCTTGAAGTGTCCATATAATTGCTATCGCAATAATAACCGGAGGACACAGACCTTCTCGGAGATGATAGGCCAGGTACCTTACTTCGCACGTCGAAGAGGCGATAAGATTGCGGCGCTCCGCTCACATGCAGGAAGAGAAGATATAAAAAAAAGCCCGTTGTAGAAGAAATGAAAGAATCAGTCAACACTTCTGGACTTCGCTTCCGTTCGCATTACCGAAGGCAGCCAGCCAATGACAAGATCAGTTGGAATCGAAAAGCTTTGTGCATTCGGCCCTTGGTTATTGCGCTGGCAAACATACTGCACAATGCTAATGGCAATCTAACTAGTCTATCTTCTACATGCGAAGACATTGGAACTAACGTTAATGGTTACCGCCCGTTGTGTATCGCTGTACAGGGCGGGCCTTGCCAGGCAAGCCAGCTGGCGGCTTCCAAATGCCGCGCGTTCTGAAGGCGCGCTTTGAAGAAACAAGCGTTCCGCCTGGTTGGCACCACGAACTAGTCAAAGCAGCCGCCAGCTCGTTCCCGCTTACTTTTTCTGTTTTTGTTTTCTTAAACCTCTCCTCGTATGTTTTCCTTTGCACAGCCCGTAACAGCGGCCGAGTCCATAACAATACCCGCTCCATCACTGCCAGAGAGAAAAACTTGCGCCACCTAGAGAGCACCTCTCTCTTATAGCGGCTTACGCGTGGGTCCGTGCGCAGGCCTGTAGAAGACAGAGTCCCGCTGGAGCACAGTGCAGCAAGTTTCAGTGCTCGCCACACAGCCGTGTACTCTGCGCTCAGATTAAATCATTTTGTCCAGCTTGGAACGGGCCGGCCAGAGCTCGGACCTGCTATAACCGAGCTGCGTTTCACAATATTTTGTCTGCATCGACTTGCACACAGCCGGTCCAGCCTGAGTCGAGCAGTTTGTTCTTTTTCGCAGTTTTTTGTTAGGCACATAGAGAAGCTTGCCGCGGTATGGACAGTTTGCCTACAAGTATTGCCGTTGTTACGATTAAGGAAGATAGAGCGAAAGAGAAGGAAAAGAATGAGTCACGTGCCACTCTTACAAAGGCAACATATTCCAACTTTCGTTCACACCCAAAGCTTAGACGTTGAATAACTATACATTGCAACAATAGCGGACGCTTTTGCCGGGAAGGTATTCCAAGGAGCTGAACATAAAGGCGAAGTCAAAATGCGAACAAAGACTACCAGTTGTTTCTGTTTATTTATGCTGCACGTACTCCGTCCATCGCCGTTTCTTTAATTTTTGATGACCCAGCGAAAAAACATTAACACTCAAAAACCACTGAAAGGGGTTCGAACGTGGGTACTAAGGGAAGGAAACACTAAAGGATGGTGGTAGAAGTCATAGTCTTGAGCATGACTCAGCAAAAATGACAATGATTTAGCGAGAAAACATTTACACTCAAAAACCACTGAAATGGGTTCGGACCTGGGTACTAAGTGAAGGAAAAGGCTAAAGGTTGATGGTCGAAGTCATAGTCATGAGCACGATTAATGCTTTCGCCTTGAGCTCTCTTAGGCCTAGCTAAAGGGACTCCTAAGGAAGTCATGACATGAATGTCATGACATGTGTGTCATGTAGGTCATGAAACAGCCGCCTATGTCTTGGTGCTCTCATGGTCGTTTCGTTAACTTGGTAGGCTCCCCGCACACTCCTTCGCATAACATCGATTCCCACAAGGCGTGGGATCTGCCGGCTTTTTTTTTTTTTTTTTTCGTGGTGCAAGTAGATTCGTGTGTAAGTCTATTCACATGGAGTCCCCACGTCAATTACCTGAAAAAGAAGCTCGTTTGTATTGGTCATCTGTTGAAGTTCATCACAGGCAAATCATGGGACCATATGTGCGCGCTCTGTTACAGATGTACAGAGCGATATTTTTCAGATTTCTGCCCTCGAGTCTTCCAGCTTTATCCAACACGTGCAAGATCCGCGCGCGACAGCGCATACAAGCCCAAGCTTTTCGAACATGTCTTGGCTTCTCGCGACGCGCTTCAGCAGCTGGAAGGATTGCACAGCAGCACTCGCTCACCCCACACTTCACCGTTGAGGCCCTTAGAGTGGACGTGCGGACATATTTCATGGCACCGCTTAGCTCGTTTACCAGCGCGGATACCACTATATATACATTCTCTGTTGTTGTGGCCATTCACTGAGGCTCACTATAATCTGGCTTCAAGCTTGAGAAACACCCAAGAGAGATCGAGAGAGAGAGAGAGAAACGGAGTGGGAAAGGCAGGGAGGTTAACCTGAAAAGATTCTGGTTTGCTACCCTGTACTGGGGTAAGGGTAGGAGCACCCAACTAAAGTCCCTAGATTTCCAGCTCTTTTTTAAGTAGCGACATCTACTCCGTCGGCCGCCATTATCTTCCTAGATAGCATGCGACCGTCAACGGCCGCTGCTATCTACGCTGCTCGCAGCAGCATGCAAGTGAATGCGGGTGAATAGCGTTAGGAAGAACATGGCTGCCGGAATGAGCGCCGCCGAATGAGATTCGTCGGTGGTGCTTCAAAGCTTGTCGCTACTTAAGGAAAGCAAAAAAATATCCTAACCTTGACACGGCTGTCTCTTTTTCTTACAGATGTGTCCTTTTTGACCGCGTACATATTTATACACGGACGGTTATAACAGTTCAAACAGATCTACCAGAGTTTCGATTGTCCCATCGAGTTTTGTCTCCATAAAGCTCAAGCTCTCGTATGTTATGACATCGACAGCAGCAGTACTTGCGGATTTTCAAGGTGCCGTCGATTATATATTTCAACAACCGCGCGATCGATGGGCAATTTCTTGTGTCTCCAAGGCAGCTGTACAAACCCTAAAGTTTCCCTTTGGCCACGGCTCTCATGAACAGATATCACTTGAAATTAGATATGTTCACCACCAAGCTTTCGAGAACGGCCCTGAAATTCTATTTCAGTGGTGGCCGGCCCAAAGCAGAATTACCGGCAATGACAGGGCAGATGAAGCCAGGCTCTCGCTTCATCAGCAACATCAGTGCATACCAATACCGCTGACAAGAACCGATGCAGCGCGGCAACTTTACTAATTTGCTCGACGCATCACACTTCGCCATTGGTATTAGCTGGATTTCACCAACTCGCGATTATATGCACTGAACCCTGACTTGTGACTTCGCCTGCCAGTCTGGCTTTACCGTCGCGAAAAAAACCTAAGCGTGCCGCTTGCGGTTGGGCGTCGCGTTTACGAACGCCTATTCATTCCCCACCTCAATGGCCGACAGAGCCTCATGCCACTCTTGCGTATGTGGTGAAACTATACAGCACATTCTGTTCCATTGCCCAATCTACGGCTCTCAACGAAAAAAAAGATTAGCGTAGCTTGCATTGGAGGCGCAAGGCTAAAGAAACAGCGGAGCTGATGGGCACCTAGCTAGGCATAGCTTTCGGGCTAGGCTAAGCACTACCTAGTCATCCCCAGCATTTGCCGAAATTTATTGATTATTTATCAATAATTGATTAGCTATTGATTGGCTATCGATTGGCTATAGCAAGGTATTAGCTACGTATTTGGGCTAGGCTAAGCACTCATCCCCAGCATTTTTCGCAATTTATTGATTATTGATTTATTATCGTTTAGATATTGATTGGCTATCGATGACTGGCTAAGCTTAAGTAGTCCCAACTATAGACCAGATTATTTTATCCTCGCACGCAGGCTGCGGGTGCGCTCCAATACTCTTGACACCAGACGCCATTTCTCGGCGTGGATTGCGGGAATCGGCGGACTAGCGTGTTTATTTGTGCGTGGCGCTTGTTTGTGTCGTTGCTACTCACGGTTTGATGTACAAAAGCTACTCGTTCGGGCGGCATTGTGCCGTCGTGGGCATTCTTGATAGGAATGTGGCGAGCGCCATTATTTAAAGATTCCGCTCGGCGTTACAGTCTTTGTAACATTTGAAGGCGAAAGCCTGGTGCAAGTTTAGTCCTAATTTAGTTATACATTAAGTGACACATTAGGTTATACATTACCGAATGATAGGCTTTCGCTACATGTAAAATCCCGTGTGGTAGTGCTTGCCTAGCCCAAATACGTGACCAATACCTTGCGTAGCTAATCGATAGGTAATCGATAATCGATCAATAATAAATAAATTCTGGAAAATGCTGGGGATGACTTGGTAGTGCTTAGCCTAGCCCAAATAGGTTAACAATACCTTGCGATAGCCAGTCGATAACCAATCAATAGCTAGTCGATAATCGACAAATAATAAATTCCGGGAAATGCTGGAGATGATTTGGTAGTGCTTAGCCTAGCCGAAATACGTGGCCAATACCTTGCGATAGCCAATCAATAGCTAATCGATCAATAATCAATAAATTCCGGAAAATGCTGCAGATGACTTGGCAGTGCTTAGCCTAGCCCAAAAACGTGGCCAATACCTTGCGATAGCCAGTCGATAGCCAATCGATAGCTAATCGATAATCGACGAATGATAAATTCTAGGAAATGCTGGGGATGATTTGGTAGTGCTTAGCCTAGCCGAAATACGTGGCCAATACCTTGCGATTACCTATCGATAGCCAAACAATAGCTAATCGATAATCGATCAATAATCAATAAAGTCATGAATATGCTGGGGATGACTTGGTAGTACTTAGCCTAGCTCAAAAGCCAGGATAGCTAGGTGCCCATCAGCTCTGCTGTCTCTTTAACATTGCGCCTCCAGTGCAAGCTACGTTAATTTAAAAAATATATAGTGTTCATGCAAGCGCGCTTTGGTCACGTATTGCGTAGCCAACGAGGCTATTAAAGAAGCTTTCAGAGGCGGGTCAAAAGAAAACAAACAGTGCTTCGCGGCAATATTGTTACTTTCATCGCATCCTTGACTCACTAACTTTACACGAGTTGTGAAACGCATTTCGAAAACCGCTACCCTGTTTAGATAAGTTTGTCGAGGTACGAATGAAATCGATAGTTTTATACCTTGTGATTTTTACTTTTGTCAACAACTTAAGCTTCGCCACAACACAGTGTCATGTCACTGCAAGTGTTCTGTGACAGCGCACAGCGACGTTACATGCAGCTGAAGCATGCTTATTGCCACTAATTATCTTGCACCATGACTGGCACTTGCCAGAACACTTAATCTAACAGAATATCTCGCTTTACGACGCGCGGAAACCAATGCATACGTTTTCCGCAAACGAAAATGCGTCGCCCTCATTGCGACCATGATACCGCGAAACTTTAGAAAAGTCAAGCGCGTGCCTTCGATCTGACGCGAGTTCTAATGCGTTCGTCGTGCGTACATGATGCAGAAGTGAAATGCGCACGTGCTTAGCAACTTTAAGCGTCAACGGTCTGCTTGAAGAATAATTCATTGCCACCGCTCCTGCTTGTGCCAGTGCAGCGATTCGCGGTGCCCGCAGTCCAGAGCCAATGCTCGCACCGCGGCGCCACCGTCGCGATAAAATGGCGGCGCCCGAGAACAGCTCTGAATTCTAGTCTATACTTAGCTAGACTTAGCCACGCTCAGCTTCGCTAGTTCACAGGGGTATGTGCCATTGCGTTTGGACTATTTCTGTACTTGCACCCTTTCTGTGTGGGCCAGGATTAGCCCACATTTCTTGTGGATGACTAACGGACGAACGACCGGCTTAAACAGCTCCGCTGTTAAAAGGCTTGCGTACAAGTCCTAGCCGCTTAGACGACTGACCGTACTCGGAAGCAAACAACCTGGAGACTTTCCCGCAGCCCTTTGGTATGCACAAGAGAGAGATACATTTATTATGGTAGAAAAGCTGAGAGGTCGGCATGAATCAAAGTGTTGCAAAGGCCACCAAAGCGCTAATGCGGTTTTTCAATACAGAGGGACTAGACCAGTGCTTGTGACCGTATATACGTGAGTGAATATTCATCCTCTGATGCGCGAACAATGACTCTCCTTCTCTTTCTCTCCTTGACATCTTTCTTTCCCCTTTCCTTTCCCTACATGTAGGGTAGCCAGCCGGTTGTAACATTGGTTAACCTGGCGTCCTGCCTTTTCTTCTTATCTCTCTCTCTCATTTGATATGCTGCATCCACAATATGAGAGTTACCATCTGTACATAGCTATAAGCAATACCTAATTAGAATATTCGAAGACCTCTATGAATGCTGTCCTCGAAGTCTAGATGCATGTTGCAAGGCTGGCACCTGCGCAAGAATTGCTGCGGATGGGAGTCGCCCAGTTTAGTAAAGTTCTGATTTAGCAAAGCTCTGCAGTTAACCATGTTTAGGGACCTGACAGGTCTTTGCTATAAATATCGATATGGAATTGTCCAGAGCGAATACTATCCGATTAAGTTTTGTTCTCATAGTATGTACTCCAATGCTTACATATTCGAATACAGCAACTGAATACACCATTAAGTTCACCCGATATCCGTGACGAAAATTTCGACACCCGCTGCAGTGCCCTCCATTCGAATGACAAATGATCAGAAGACGGGCACATACAAAGTATTTTATTTTTATGTTTCAGACTGCGTAACTCATTACCGCGACGCGACGGCGCTGCTATCAGCCCCGTTACGCCGTGTCACTGCTTCGGACTCCATTCATTAGCATACCACTCTATGGCGTATCTTCAATGGCTGGAGCTGCACCGCTCTAGGCAACGTAATCTCTGGCTTGAATATCGACTTGGATGGCGGCTATTACTAGACGCAGACAGTCGTTACGAAAATTTTAGAATTGAGCGTAGAGTTGCCCGTGTTGCTTTCGGAGTCGTTGAATGCTGCCATTAAAGAGCAATGCGAGAAAATAAAATACAAAGACGTATGAAGCAAGATAACGGAACAGTCTCATGCCTTCGTCCTTTATTTTATTGTTTTTTTCCCGTTTTTTCAAGTAAACACTGCACAGAATTATCCCAAATATACATCCTGCTCCCATAAAGATTCACGTGTCCATGCAGTTCGCCACACACCGGAAGGAAGGGTGTCTGACGTCGAGAGATGCAGAGAGAAAGGAAGCGTATCACGTGCCAGCGTATCATGCGGTACGGGATACGCTGGTATCAGTGTAAACACCGCGAAGAGAGTCAAGGTTCCTGAATAGTTAGCGGCTCCACATAACGGTCTGTAGCGTAAACGGGCTCCGTGTAGCATTGCCAACCGTCACGAACTTAGCGGGACACTCGCGACGTTTGAGTAAATGTCCCGAGTCCCAAGTTGATCCAGTCCGGGATGGCCAATCGTCCGGACTTTCGCTTTCTTTTTCTACTGTATAACAATCAATAAACCAGATTTTTTTTAATAATGCCTGACAGCTGTGTGGAACGCTCTTCTCTTTTTTCTTCTATTGCATTGTCATAATCATAAAGGCGGCTTCGTTTTTGTCGTGGTTCTAGTTCTGTTGTAGGCTCTAACTGTTCACAGTACATTTATCTGTAATGATAACCGTGTTAGCCAGGCAACTATTGCGCTTTTCTCGTTGTAAATCGTGACGTAAGAGGACTGAAAAAAGCTTAGTTGCACGTGCAGACTGGCGGTTCCTGGCACTGACAGGGTCGATAATCGCCAGCCGCCCCCCTTGGTCTTCGGTCTGCAGTATGTCGTTATATACCGGATGTTTTTTGTTGCACCAAATTTTTAATAAGTACCCGTGGTAGATAGCACAATTCTAACCCTTGAACTCCGGCAGCTGCTGCTTATGGCGCGGCCGCGTGAGCCCTATCCTGAAAGCGATCCGCAATGCGGACAGTCCAGGCCTCGAGGCGCACCGAGAGCCGATGGCTTCATGTGTGCTATAGCACCCCATACGATTGCGCGTCACCCGCGTTCACGAAGGGAAACGTCACTAATTTTTACAGCGGAGCTGTTATACGCTAGGTTCTCGCGGTTTGTGTAAGTAGACAAAAAAGATGGCCGCCACTCCAGAGCTCACGACCCGCCGATACCGGTGATAAAAACAACGCATATCCACGGGGTGAATGATGATGAATGGGCGAAGCTCCGGAGGGAATCATCGGTAAACCGTGAATCTTCCGTGTAATTCGCCCAGTCTCGCCGCACTAAATCGAACGATTGACTTCCACCAATGACACGCGCCATATGTGACGTCATTCCTATTTTATAACAGCGCCCTTCATTATAATTGCACCATCTCCCGCTTAAGGGGACGCTAGCACAAACGCGTTAGAAACGTGCAGTACTCTAAGGGGAAGAGGCCACAGCGTCTTACGCAGTCGTTCACACATGCCGGAACGTGCACCGCGTTTGCCGACGCCATCAGCGTTTATGAATACGGGGGTAAGGCGGAGAGGCCACAGCGTCTTACACCAGCTTAAAAAAAGTAAAACCGGAATAGACACTGTCCAGTATAGATTGTGGTTTGACGTCACGGGTTCTATAGGCAAACCACGTAATCTTATCTCAGTTCCCTTCCACCCGGGCAATTGGTAGGCCGCGTGCGGTAAGGACTGCGGAAGAACAACGCGCCTACAACCGTCGTGAACATGTGGAATCGGGAATGTGCGCGGCGACGGCGGGCGGCCCGCAATACGTACGAAAGTTGTGCGTATATGCACCTTTGGTTGGCTCACCCCTACCGACTCCACTCCCATCGTAATTGTGGGTGATGTCAACATAGACGTGTCTCGGCCAGACGGGAAAGTGGTTCGTGGCGTTTCTCATGGAAAGGTTCGGCATTCATTGCTACACAAACGTCAGTGTGCCCACGACGCGTCATCGGTCGTGTATAGACCTCACATATACAGCTCCGCTGGTCATCCACGTTCACAGAGTGAAACGTCACTGTAACTTTTTACTGCAAGTTGACGGCGCATATATCGAAACCGGTGCCGTCCTCAGAATTGCTTCGAAGTCGATATACCTGGCATACTCAGTAGCTACAATTCGTAGATTGAAATATCTGCCGTAAAGTAATTAATTAAGATCGTCTTTGTCCTCGTGTCATCGCAGCTGCGATGACCCGCAGTGTGCATTCGCGTGAACTTCCGTTTGCATTTCAGAACAGCTTGTGAACAGGGTAGTGCGTAAACATAAGCATTGTGTGACATTGCACATTGCACAGAGCAAACATAAAACAAATCAAGGCTTTGCATTAACTTTTATAGCATTTCACTGCCCGATTTACGAAAGGTTCGCTTTACATGGATGCCAAATTGTGCTTTGGATCTTCCCAATTTTATCTGCATGTTCTGTTGCTTCAGAAGGAAGGTCTTGCTGAGCGAGTTGATATTAAATTGCTGAAGCAAGCAGCGTGAAAGAAAGTGTTTTTTCTTTAATTATGGGGTTTCACGTGCCAAAACCACGATCTCATTATGAGGCGCACGCCGTAGTGGGAGACTCCGGAATAATTTGGACCACCTGGGGTTCTTTAGCGTGCACCTAAATCTAAGTACACGGGTGTTTTCGCATTTCGCCCCCATCGAAATGCGGCCGCCGTGGCCGCGATTGGATCCCGCGATCTCGTGCTTAGCAGCTCAACATCATAGCCACTAGGCAACCACGGTGGGTGTGGAAGAAAGCTTAATACGAAGGAAAAGGAAACATGGAATACAAATAAGTAAATTAACACCACCGTGTCCGTCTTTCTTCCTTCTTATGAATTTCTTTTTGAGGTTGCTTGCCTCAGCAATGCTTTTAATGATTACGAATAATGTCGCGTATCTCAAGATACACTGTACGCAAAGGACTGAAAGATTAATTACATAATGTAATTTCCACTTGTCCGGAATCTACAATATTCGCGCGAATATAACCACAACTGCTAATGAAAAGCAATAACTGTTGTTTTTCTATAATTCGACTTCATCAACCAAACAGCAGAAAACCGCATCCCATTTGAAGTGAAATACAAGAGAATAAAAAAAAATTAAAATAAGAGCTTGCGTACTGATCACAAACGCACGTTAAAAATGGAGGAAACACACACACACACACACTCACACACACTCACACACACACACACACACACACACACACACACACTCACACACACACACACACACAGACACACACACACACACACACACACACTCACACACTCACACACTCACACACTCACACACACACACACACACACTCACACACTCACACACACACACACACACACACACACACACACACACACACACACACACACACACACACACACACACACACACACACACACACACACACACACACACACACACACACACACACACACACACACACACACACCACACACACACACACACACACACACACACACACACACACACACACACACACACACACAACAAAATCTATGTGGAGCCATACCCTTACATCACCTATCAGAGCACCGGTGTTTTATTCGGATGTATGACCCCGTAAATAAATGATCTCTCGCAGTCCATTACACAGCGGTATTCACCACATTCATGTCAATAGGAACTTGACATTGACGTCCACGTGATAACCTTTTGATAAGATGCATAAAATAGTCACTGTGACGTTTAAGACTAAAGTCAATGAACGACGAACTGAGAGAAATTAATATCACGTCTGCGAATGGAAGCTGTTTGCTTGGTGGCTACGCAAAAGTTTAATCGCTTTCTTCTCCGAATGACGCAGGGCGGGAAGAGGTCGGCAAAACAAGACAGTTCCGCGAATTTCTCCTCGATCTCGGGTCGGGAACCTCGGGAAACACCATGCGGGGCAGGACAGCAAATCAATCAGGCTAGAATTACGTTAAGCAAACGCCATCACGCAGACCACAATCGCGTAGTAACATTTCGGAAGACGTCAGCAGCCTTGTTTATGCCTGCACGGCGAGCGTCCGTAAATCAGCTATCTTTATTAATTTATTCTCCTTTTTTTTACCATTGTTTCTCCTCGATGCAAGACCTGCCCTCATTCTTCCACATGTTTTCTTCCGCCTCCCACTCGTCGCTTCCCACGATTTTGGTTTTTGCTGCCCTTCTGAGAGTGTTCTTCCACGACGGTCGCTCTCGCTTGGTCCGCAAAACATGGGACCGTCATTAGGCGCCGAGGAGAGGTTGGGGGGAGGGCTTGCACGGCAGCTGTCCTCCATTGTATACGTGGTCCGTACTTTCCTGCTAGAAAGATGGAAGGGGCAACGCGAGAACGAGAGAGATCTGCCTCTTCCCCTCCCCTCCTCCCGTTTCCTTCTGCTACCACTATACGAAGAGTTCTTCCAAGGTTCGATGGCGACTACGACACCGAAACGCCAGCGGTCACTCGCATTGCTCCGTGACTGAGAGAAACGCGTGTGCGCTTCCACCGGTTCAACAGCGCCGCCAGTTGGCCACACTCCGTTGCGCGACGCGTGTAGGCATGGAGGAAGGAAAAGGATAGGCGGCAGCATACCGCAGCGCGATTGAAGCCGATTGTGGTGGCCCAACACGTGGTACAAAACGTCAGAGCATGGAGTAAGAAAAATATAGGAGGGAGCATTACGTCACGCAGCCAGCCTTGGCAAGCGAACGCTTCGTGTAGTTACCAGCAGTGGTGGCCCAACACGTGAACTCTTGCGTCGAGATCACGGAGAATCGAGATTTGCCGATACGTTTAGTTACCGGCAGTTTTTATTCGGTAAGCGCTCGGCCGGCAGCTGCTCACATGCAGGAAGGAAAAAAATTTTCCCTTAGTTTTGTTTTTTGTTTATTTCAAGAGTCTCAAATTGATCCGAATGGGTATTGAAAAAAAAATCAACCGGGAGTACTAAAACCTACCGCGCGCTCTGACGTATCCTCCGTGCTCTGACGTTTTCGCCACTTGTTGGGCCATCACAGTCGGCGACAATCGCGTTGCAGTATGCTCCCTCCTATATTTTTCCTTCCTCCATGCGTCAGAGCACGGAGGATACGTCGGAGCACGCGGTAGGTTTTAGCACTCCCGGGTGATTTTTCTTTTCAATACCCATTCGAAACCATTTGAAACTTCAAGGAAACAAAAACAAAAGCAAGGGAAAGAAAACAAGGAAAAAGATCTTCTCCTTCCTCCATGTGAGCAGCTGCCGGCCGAGTGCGCACCGAATACAAACTACCGGTAACCAAACGTCTCGGCAAGACTCTCTTCTGTGTGATATCGACGCAAGAGGTCACGGGTGGGGCCACCACTGCTGGCTACATGAAGCGTTCGCTTGCCAAGGCTGCCTGCGTGACGTAATGCTCCCTCCTATATATTTCCTTCCTACATGAGTGTAGGTCCTCGATCGGTGCATGGAAATCTCGTCTCGGCCTACCACTAGAGACTTTTTTTTATTTCTGAATTGTCGTCGTCTCGTTACGAGATACATGACGCCCACGCAAGCACGCACACACACACACACACGAAAGCACGCGCTTGCTTGCTTTCTGAACTGATTGCAGATCAATTTTCACATGGAGATTTTGGCAATCTTTTTTTTTTCTTTTTTGCAATTTAGGTCTACATAACATGTCACGTCAACCCCATTTTATTCTGTGATTTTGATGACACGTGTGTATTAAATGCTAATGAGGGTGTTCCCTTTAAGAGCTCACCGGACTCTGCATGCATCGCGTTGTTGTGTTGTCGTTTACGTTAGCCCCACGAATTCGCTCGGTGGGACGCCTAATAGAGAAACAGCTTTCGAAGCAACTGTGACCTTTCGTCTTCATTCTCTAAGTGCTTGCCCTTAGACTCATGTGCAGTGCCGTAATAAGGAATTTTTTCATTCAAGAAGGGAGGACGGGGGGGGGGGGGGGGTGCACGTGCACGGTTCTCCCCCCCCCCCCCTCCTCCTCAACCCCTCTGGTTATGCCCTTGCTGATGACCTTGGTTTTTACGCGTCAGCGATCATAACAATCTCTATGGCGCAACTAGCCACATCCATTGCTTTCTCGACTAAAACGTCTGACCGTGCTTCGCAGCTCCACAGATGGAACACGAAAAACGAAGGCCGTTCATTGCCTCGCCTTACAAACGATCAATTTTGTACCTTGCGAAGCGCTGCGGCAGAGATCAGCGATAGCAATCTTTCTTGCCCGCACACTGCAGCTTCGTGATTCCGAATTTCGACACCGCGTGGGCGGCGCCATTTAAACGGCATGTATACCTTCCATTCTCTCGAGTGCGCAGACATCTCTGCTGCGTTAAAAAGGTTGACCTTTTGAATCTTGCAAGCTGCTGCGTCTTGCGCGGACTCGAAAAGCGCTGCACAGCGTATTCGGTCTGGCGTGCAATCTCACAGCGTTGGTCAGAAAGTCGATCGTTCGCTAAAAACATCCATACGTACGAGAGCTTTACGTCATATTACAGATTATTTCTTCGCAATTTATGTCTTGGGTAATAAAGCTGCCGACCGCTTCCCACAAACGGCGTATGTACAGTGTCCTGCATTTAAGCCTATCGCGACACAGCTTACTTTACGTCCATCTTACCGAAAGGCAGGCATGCTAACAAGGAGTCAATTAGGGACGAACTGGACAACACAAACGCCGTATTCTCGTGAGTCTATAGCTAATATGGCGTGTTTGTTTTTACCTGAGTTCGTGTTTGCATGTCTGCCTTTTAGTAACATGAATCTTCACCAACTTGCTCAACTGTCAGATGTCCTTTCTATACGTCAACGTTCATCGGTGATCCGTAAACACTTATCGTCGGTGCGGTCCCTCTCCCGGGCAGACCTGTGGGACTAAGGGTCTGTTGCGCGCTTTGACTTGTCTTTGCTCACGGCTCAGGAAAGACTGCATTTGCCCGTATACCATCATCGTTGCGGAACACGAGGCTTGCTACATTCCCGTGATAAACCACTGAACGCGTCGTATGTGCTCGACCGCACTTCCTGACGTAGTCTATGTGACAATACATAACCCAGAACATTAGAACACTGACGAGGGCCCTGCACCACCTCTAAAGGCTATCCTGTGCGGGTTGTTTCGGGACGGCTGTGCAACCTAGCGTTTCCATCTTCCCTTGTTTTGCGACTGCCCTCTCTACGCATCACATCGGAAGACGCTGGCTTCGACGCTAGCAGGCATTGGCAGGCAAACATTGTCCGAAAGTACTATTTTGTCCGCAATGCGTGACCGTACAGTAGAATCAATAGCTACAAGGGCTGCTCTAGACTACTTGAAGATCACCCGACTAGACGCTATATAGGCTTTAAGGAAACTACTGTGTTAGTGTATATATGCATCCCTTCTTCCTGTCCTCAACATCTTCTTTCATCGCTCTTTTTTGTGATCTTTCCTTTTTCTTCTGTGCAGAGTAGCAGGCCAGAGCAAGCTAGCTCAAGCTGACCTCTCTGCCTTTCTAATAAACTAGCTCTCCTCTCTCTCTCTCTCTCTCTCTCTCTTCCCTTGTAAATACTATCAGCATATAACTTCAAACTCGAGAAGTTCCGAAACTCCTCTAAAGCGCTGTTCTATTTCCAGGCTTACCTGTATTTGTAATAGCGGTTGAATTCGGACTCCAAAACGTGAACTTGGAACTACTCCATGCTTATAGAAACCGGCTACAGGGTGATTACAAGTCGCACTTCCATATATTCGCATTTACGGGTAACAGGCCTTCTGGTCAGTCGTTCCGCATTTCAATTTATGATCATGGTACATGTTGGGTTCCCTCCCTGCTTTTCTGGCTTTCTGGCTGACAAGTGGTACACGGATGTAATATGTTCGAAACACGAGGCGCCCGGGCGGCGTAAATGGCTTGCACTTTCCAAGGCCATGTTCGCGATCCAACACAAGCTCTCTGGCCGTAAGTGAAAGGGAAGAGTGTCGAACATTTACTCTTCATCTTTTTTCATGCTACTAACAGCAACATAAAGCTAAGATAAATCTGAAACAAATGAGACGCGAATTTGGTCGGCTTTAATAATAGCAGGGCGTTGCCTGCAGCATACGGGTTGCCTACTCTCGCTATAGGTTGCTTAACGATTCTTTCCAACTTTTCGCGCTTCTCACAGAAATTGTTAGCACACCCTGCAATTATATATCAGATGTTCAAATACCGCCGTGGAACAAATGAGCGAAGAGTTAACTCGTTAGCTCTCTTCTACAAAAGTGGCGAATACTAAGTACCTCGGAAAAATTAAGAAGCTGGTACTGAAATAAGTAGTGAAATAAATAGTACGTAGCATTCCTACAAACAAACTATTAAGCCGAATGGTCAGAACTGTGTAGTGGTGACGTGCGCGTTGGCTTCGCAATGCAGGAAGCTGGTCATCGAGTGAATCGCATCCAAATGGTGCGACCTCCGTGAAACTAAACCTGCGGGAAAAACAATCGCATTACGTAGTTCCCTGTGATTAAGGGGAAAGTTATTAGGGGAAAGAGCGATACCGACGAATGCTATCTCTCTAGACGCCGGCAAATCAACCGATGAGTCTGTAAAATAAGCGCCCGAACTACTCCACAGTAGCTTTCACATTTATTGCAGTAGCATTATAGGCGGACCTCACACACTTGTAAGCATACGTCTGACGAAAAATGTGGACTGATCGAGAAGGCGGTGCTGAAGACGTGACGCACGCACCAGACGTTTCAAATAGCGGCTATGTCACCAGAGAAGCATGCGTATGGTTAGAGCACTGGACTGCTGTGCTGGAACACAGAGGTTGATCCCACCATCAGTAACGCATTTCTTTATAGCATTACGGACAGACTTTACCAACTTAGGTGGTGTCTAACAGAATATGTGGTGTGTTGAGCGATCGCGTCACAGTGTGAACGAAATCGCAGAAGAGATACGAGGTATATAAATGTCACTTTGGCAAATTAGAGTGTAAAATGTCTCCCGTGACGCTCGCACGCGCAGTGTCGATACGTCACAATCATCTCAACCTAAGTATGCTGTCGCATACTTAGCGACAGAATACTTGGCGGTGCTGAATTCTGGCCTGGTCTTCTTTTGCTGCTGACAACAGTTATGAGCTAGGAAATGGACCGATCATGTTCATTCGCTCGTCACACTTTGGTTTGTAGAGCGCAAGGATACGACGACAGAAACCAGCGGGAGACCAGAGACGACTGGCCTTTTTCAAAGCGAAGCTTTCTAAGCAAACCCTCCCATCTTCAGAAAGACAATGTTTTCGAAACTACCGCCCAACCACCGTCCCGGCAGCTAGACGGAGTGGACCAGTCCCCCACGAAAGTTTCAAAAACAATGGTGGTCGCACCTGGTGCAGCACGTCAAGAGCGTGCTGGGCCACGAGGTATGAGCCTACCAGGAGGTCCGGACTGGGGCCTTAGTTCCTTTGGGACATCGCCTCCGTCCTCGTGACATCGTCGCGTCGACGTCTCGTCGGGTGCATTCGTATGAACTGCTGTCTGCACTTCGGCATAGCTTGTGAACGGTGTAGTCCACAAACGTAAACATTGCATGGCATTAACGTTGTTTACCTGTGTGTTCCTGTCACAAACGTAAACATTTCATGAGATTACACGTTGCACAGGTTGACAATAAAGACAGATGTGCGCATCGCATTTAGTTTTATGACATTTAATTTATTTTATAGCACTCTTTCCAACATGTGAATTAGGTCTGCGTAATTTTTTTTTAATTCTCTGCTCTTACTATAGGTCCGTGCCCAGAGTGGCGCGGGCACCGCTCCACACTAGGGTTTGTCATTTGTCATTGCCTTGGGGCCCACTGACTGCTCAGCACGAATAAGAACTGTGCTGATGATACTGCCGCATCAGGTTCAATCACCGCATGACGCAAATTAAGAGTATACGACGCACAAACAGCTCTGCTTGGCCTCAAGCCAACGATCACTGGGTTTTGAGCCGGCCGTTCAAACCACTGTGCCATGGCAGCTTCGCACAAGGAGGCGGATAATGCTTGCGTTGATAAATCGTTCTCGGACAACGGAAATTGCCCAAAAGGGGGCAGAAATAACAATGTGGTGAAATTTGTTTGCGTGTACATACTTTCACGAAGCGAAGAGCGTGTACGGGGGATACAATGAAGACTTTTTTTTTCAGCTATAACGAAGCATTTTATTGGATATAAAGTACGTTCGAAGCGTTACTCGGACAATGAATTGAGAAGCGTGTTGAAAAATAGTTTTCAGAATTCCTCGGTATGCGTGTGGCGGTTGTAAATATGACGTCAGATGTCTCGCGTTCGGCGCCTAACTTATTCCCAGAGCTGCGCAGAACATTGCCCTGTTGAAGAATGAAGGAGATGGTTCAACTCATTTCTGCCATGGTGTCCGGACCGTTGCATGGGGCACTAAAGCTGGGTTCCGGCTCTTTCCCCTTTAGCTAATTTCAGCATGCCGCCAAGCACAAGGCCGGTGCTGTGCCACATTACAAATTCTGGCACATACGCAATAGCACGTTACAAATTGTGGCACATATCACAATAGACAAGCAGAACAAGATGCAAGAAGCAATGAAGTCGGCAACAGGAGCCGCTGCTATGTTTCCGAGATTACCGATCTCGAACGAGTTTTATAAGTCTAGCCTGAACTCGCATTCTGTTCACTTGGAGCTGCAAATTCTGCCCAAGATGCAAATTAGGGGTTACATTAAAGAGCAACGCTGCCGCGTCCCGGCACTAACTTTCTATCTGCTTAGGTCTCATTTGTCTATACAGTGCGGTAAACCGGAAACAACTGATCACTTTCTGCTTGCTTGTCGGCGATTCTTCTTTCCAAGATTTCTGGAGGCCCCTATAAGCAAGCCTGGCCTCAGCATGAATGTCTCCGTCCTGCTTTCCTTCGGAGCTTTCATGTTGAGGTACAGTCACCGAAATGTTTGAAATGCGCTGAAATACTTTGTTCTCAACTGTCTGCCTTCATAAAGTAAATTTGTGATTATTTTTATTAATGGTTCTATTCATTCCTGTACGATGACTGTTCACTTATGAACATCGTGTAATCATACCTCTTTCCGTAGCAAGACAACTTTTATTTTCTAATCTTCTGCTCTTTTTATGCAAACCACCCGATTCTATGGCGATCCCCACGGTGGGTAGCTGCCACTTGAGCACTTCCCCGTAGTTTCTTTCACTCACCCTTCCCGGTCCCAGTGTGTAGGGTAGCAAACTGGACAAGGGCTGTCTAAACTCCCTGCCTTTCGTTCCTTCCTTCCTTCTCTCTCTCTCTGTTTATGTCTCCTGTGTAAAGAGAATGTAAAAGTAACTAAACTCTGTATTTTTATCGCAATGACTACAGCATTCGTGTTTAGTATACTGTAAGCATGCCGGATGTCACTTTAGTGACACGTTGTGATAGACTGTAGACATGAACTCTTCTTGAATTGTTTTCGTTGTGCCTATCTTTTCTTTAATGCGATTATCATTCTTTGAAAACTTCACTCATTTCTCGGTCAGTCAGGCTTTCTGTCCGTATGGAACCTCTACCGCGCCAATTGGAATCACTGTGTAGTCCGTGGTCTAATGGGTAAAGCATGGGGCGGCTCTTCTGAGAAAAGTGGGCTCGAAACCAACAGTGGGACCTTTTTAATGCTATTAGCATTATTTGGCATGCGTCACTGGTTATGTGCCGTTCTTAAATGAGCTTATTTGACGACAACGTGGGCCACTAGGGTATGTGCCATATGGTACGTGCCGTTCTTCAGTGACAAAAAAAAAAATCCTTCTACGTTCTTCCATCGCCTACGTTAGTCCCTTGTCTTTTCGCGCTCGTATTTGACGATCGTCAAGAACCAACTAGCCCGAATTTCAGCTCTAGTACCAAAGGGAGCAGAGTTGCGCAAAGGTCCACCGTTTTGTTCTAAAGCCATGCTGTAAAGCCATTCCTCGTGCGCGCAGGCGCCAAACTTAGCCCGGTGGCAGAAGCGAAATACGCTGTTTTATTTTGTATGATGTTATTCATGTCATGTCATGCGTTTTTAACTTGGGCCACTAGGTATGTGGTCGTGCATGTTATGACATTTCAATCATGCCATGCATTCATTTCAGACATGCAGATTGTTCATGATATCAGTGCCATTCATACCATGGATGTCATTCATGCCAGGACATGTCATGTAATTTATTTAGTGTCAGTACATGAATGCCATGTCATTCATGTTAATGTCATGGCATTCGTGCCATGTCATGCGTGTCATGTGACGTCATTACATGTCGTGTGATCGGCGGGTAGCGGCTGCAGCACGCGCCTCATCCATGACGCGTTTAAGCGGTGGCAATACGGTGAGTCGCACGTAGCTTCAGTGCTAATGGCATTAACTTCGACATTCATTCTGAGATGGTTTCTGCCACATTTTTTTTACCGCTGTAGCTGCCATGCGGCACATATTATAGTTAAACGAATGAGTGTGGTCTTCTTCGTAAGGAATCCGCTTAAGTGGTCTGTATAACTTGTCGTCCATAATTAATTGCTTTTAGTCTGTGGGATAGTCTGTTCGCATCCAGTCGCCTCTGATCACTTTCTCTCTTGTTTCCTTTGTCCCTGGACACATCCACTGCAGATGGCGAGCATCCGCTGTATCACTTTATTATTCGCAATAGACTTAACACCGAACGCTGCGTATCAGATGCTCATTAGGGCTGCTCCGACATTCGGCATCTCTGCTCTCGCGGAAGCGGCCAGCAGTTGTCTTCGCCCAAGTATGTTGAACGCTCATTCCAACGGCGTGTAGTGCTACGTGCGATGTCTGCAGCTGCAAAGGGAACATCGGAATCTTGTGCCACTGTCCTCGATTTGGCATACAGAGGCATTACAAAGCATTTCGATCACTTCACGATTGTCCACTGTCCTTTCAGATGCTATTCGAACATCGACCTCATCGCTAGTCGACTCACAAGGAAAAAAAGAAAAAAAAACAGGTTTAGGCTTTTTGAGGTTGATTGGCACAGTACAGATGTCTCTGACCGCATGGCGCTGTTCGCTCGCGTGCAGTGCTCACCACTTCAGTTTCAGTTATGTTTATTCAGACATACATTGCCTGGGTTGAAAGGACTAAAGGCAGATGAACTCCGCCTGACTAAGGTCCCTCCACCCATACATTTGCTCAGAAGCAGTGAGAATAAAGAAAAAGAAACACAATGGCTTTGTACATTAGAACATGACAAAAAGTTGTTCAAAAGCAGAAGTAAGATCGCGAACAGGCATCTTAAATTGTGCAACAGAATCACACAATAATGCAACAGCAAAAACTCATAACATGAACAAAAACGCACATAAAAAAGAAAAAAAAGATCTAACCAGCAACATATTAAAAAGTACAAGATGATGCAAGCGGTATACATAATGTAACATAACCATTCCTAGCAATCTATAACCCTTCGAGAATATCATCATCATCATCATCAGCCTATATTTATGTCCACTGCATGACGGCCTCTCCCTGCGAACTCCAATTACCCCTGTCTTGCGCTAGCTGATTCCAACTTGCGCCTGCAAATAAAAAAAAGGTTATAGAACAATAAAAAAGTTTTTTTAACTCAAAAACTTATTTAGGACACAACCATAGAGAAAGTACATTGTAACATTTTTCTTTAAACTTTGTATAGAAATACATTTTTTCAATAAGTTCGTAGATATAACTATTGTTGTGGAGAAGGTTAGGTATTAGGTAGAACAATGTTTGATTTCCGTAAATGGTTCTGAATAACGGTATTCTAAGTCACTCGTGTCGGCGATCATAGGGATCATTAGTAGCGTAGCAATGAGTCATATAACTACCCACGTCATTTCCAATTTCCTTGCAAACATACAAGGCGAGTTTAAGGTTGTAAAGTTGGTTAACAGTAAGTAATTTAAGCTTGTTAAAAATGGTGCAGTATGCGCATCTGGTTGCAGATTTTCTATGCAGTGAACAGCTTTCTTTTGTACAATTATTAACATTTCAAGGTTCGTTCTTGCAGTCGTGCCCCAGATAAAGAGACAGTAATGGAGATGAGAATGAACTAGTGAGCTTTAGCCAGTTTGGTACCAGAGACCTAAGTTTATATAAGACAGAAATTGATCTAGACATACTGGCATGTACATTGTTGATTTGCGGTGTCCAACTGAGGTTTTCATGAAAAAGTACATCCAAGAATTTAAAGAATGGGACACGCTCGATGTCATTATTTTAAATCGAACAGAAATGGTGTATTCTTCGCGCTTATTTCTGACTTTGAATAAAATATGTTTAGTTTTACTAACGTTTATTGCAGCTGGTTAAAGTCAAGCCAGTATGAAAGCGATATCAACCACTCATTCGCAGCCTTTTCTAAATCTCTTAAACGGCTACCAGAGAAAAACAAGCTGGTATCATCCGCATACAAAACTATAGAGGAAGTTTGTGGTACGGGCATGGTATCATTTATGTAGATAAAAATATAGTGGACCGAGTATAGAACCTTCTGGTACACCAAATTTCAATGGCTGTAGCTGAGATTTATACCCGTGAAGAGACTTATACTGCAACCTGTCTGTTAAGTAACTGCGTATTAACTGTAGAGTATTAAACTGTATTAAACTGTAATAAATGTCATAATGTGGTAATTTTTGAAACAGTATATCATGCTTAACCGAGTCGAATGCTTTTCGAAAGTCTAAAAAAATTCCTAGAGTGAATTTCTTGCTGTCAGTATTCTTAGCTATGTTTTCTTTGATACTAAGTAAACCTGTCTCTGTGGATCTATTTCACGAAAGCCGAATTGTTACTTCACAAGCAATTCATGTTCATCAAGAAACTTGGTTAGTCTTGTTTTTATTACGTGCTCTAAAACCTTTGAGAATAAGGGTAACACTGAAATCGGTCGATAATTGTTGAACTCATTGATAGGACCACCTTTATGCAAGACCGCAAGCCTAGCTGTTTTCATATTAAGTGGAAAAATGCCTGTTGATAATGCTACGTTACAAATTTGTTGCAAATGTGCTGATAAAAGGTGAGCAACGAAAACAATTGGAGTAGCTTTAATGTCATCATTAACGGCAGCAGTATTTTTATTCAGCTTCTTAAGAAAAAAGTTGATATCCAATTTACTGCAAGGAGACATAAATATATAATTCGTAATGAAATAAGATATATATATTTCTCTGCACGTAGTGAGTGCTGGAAAGACGAATATGTGCCTGAAGATAAAAAGTAGAAATTTAATTCATCCGATAAAGTCTCTTTACTGTATTCGACACGATCAGCAATTAATGTACCAGGGATGGTATTCTGTTGTTGACCAATAAGCAACCTATTTTTGTAATATTCAGGTGGAGATTTCTTGAGATCAGAGTTTAACTTGTTTCGAATTATACTCATTTAGAAGAGAGATATCTTTTAAGTTTATAAATGACGGTACATGATATCACGGGCTTTCATTCTCCGAAATAACTCCTTTGTTACCCACAGTTTTCTACATTTTTATGTGCTTTTTCACTTAACGCAAACGAAAAGCTTCTTTATAGCAACCTTTAACTTTTTGTAGAAAGATGTATGAAATGCTTGGATTTTCTTCCTTATAAACACCCGACCATTCGACACACTCGATCATCGAGTGAAAAGCAGAGAGACACATTTGATTAAAACTCCGATAAGGAACTGGGGTAATGCAAGCGGGGTGTATTTTGTTTTTGGAACAGGAAAGATACAGAACACAGATAAGTGGTCACTCAGATCGATTATGCCAGGAATAACATTACTTTCATCATGACTAATTACACACAAATCAGCCAGAGTTTCACTTAATCCTGTTATTCTTGCTGGCGAATGTATAACATTTGTATAAGAGAATGACTCAATTATGTCTAAAAGTTGACCAGATTGTGGAGTTTCTGTAAGTAAGTCAATGTTGAAATCGCCAACCAGAACAATAGGGAGCATTGCAGAGGGCACATATTAAAAAACGGACGTAACATATTCAAAGAATGCTTTAGCTTCACCAGAAGGTGGGCGGTAAATTGAAGCGATGACTGCTCCAGCACTCTTTACAACGATTGATTCATAATTCGCGGTAATACCAGAAACTTCAGACAACACATCATAAGCAATGTCATCCTTAATAACAATGAAGTTCCTCCACCTCTACGACCTGATCTATTAACACCCTCACATCTATAGCCGGTAAAGTGTACAACATCTTGAACATTCTGAAACCAAGTTTCTGTAACTGCTATAAAAATAAAATTGTAATCAAAAGATTCAAAGAAATGCCTCTGTTTCACATTGCTTGTGTCTAAAGCTTCTTATATTTGCGTGGAAAACTGGCATGTTATCACTTCTTCTGCGCACGGTATGTACTATAGGGATTTAAGAGAAGAAACATCGTGATACATATTTTTAGTTAAGTCAGCCGTCGAAAGCAGCAATCATAACAAAGAAAATTATAAGCGGTGCAAACTTCTGGCCGCTCAACGAATCTTATAAAGATCAGCTTCGCAACTGATGCGCACTGCCCGCTGGCCAGATGCCTTACGTACGAAAAGCTTTCCATTATTTTGCCATGCGAACTCGTAGTGCATTTCCCGAGCCTTTGCCTTCATCATCCACAGAAGTTTCTTATTCTGTGGCGTCAAATTGTCTCTGAAATGTATCGCCGATTGAGCACCTGTGAGCTCGTTTTTCTTTGCCATCCATTCATCACCAATGACACGTGGTGTGAAACGAACTAATATTGCCGAGGTTTTGCCAGGCTTGGCTGGCAGTCAGTCTTCCTCATTATTAGAATAAAATAAAACTTATTTCAGCGCTTATTGTAAAAGACAAAGGAAAGCAAAATAATAGAAAGCAACAGAACAGACAGGACGCTATTCTGTTGCTCTCTTATCTTTCCATGCTGACTTCTCTCATCTTTCAATTTTCTCGTTCCCCTTCACATGTTGTTTTTCCTGTTAACACTTATGCCTTCTTTGCTTAACACTTATGTTTCTTAACATAAGTTAACACATAAACATAAGTTAACACTTATGTTTCCTTGCTCCACTTCGGAGCAAAGAAACAGTTGGCGCCCCTGACAGGCGCTAACATCATCTTACACACATTTAATAAATAAAATAGCAGCCGTGCGATGCAGAATGTCGCCTGGCCGGCACTCTGAGTCGTCGCCCGAGGCACCGACCACAAACTCTTGCGGCAACTGTATACACAAAGCACATCATGCCGAAGGGATCTGTATACACACCGGAGACCGCTAAGCGGACGTAATACGAAATGACGTCTATTCGGAGACATCATCCCCCGCCAATCCGGAGGTCTGCAGCCTTTTTCCTCCGAGGAGAGCTTCGCCCAAGACACACGCACGTCACTGTGCACGAACAGGGAAATAGGGAAACACAATGACCCCTTTTTCCGACGCGGACGCGGCAGTTTGGGCCAGGTGGTATCCCAGAAGGGCGTCTGTGTCTGGTTTGCTCCTTTTTAGTCGCCCCGAAGGCCATGTGAAGGAATGTCCCCTTGGAAATTGCCCAAACCCGTCCTGGCGGTGGACAACTGTTTGCCTTGGCTCATCGCAGTTGGAGATGGCTCTGACAAGGGTGTCGGCTCGTGTACCATTGTCGTGGCGTTCTCCGGGAGCGATTTGTTTCGCGGGGTAAACGGCCGATCACAACACTAATATTAAATGCGAAGCATTTCTTGGCGAACATTTGCTACTTTGACCGTATCTATCTATCTAGCCGCCTACGACTTTGTGCTCTTATGGTCGTTTCGTTAACTTGGTATGTACCAAAATTGGCATACTATGACAAGAGTACATGACGAACATAAATGATATGTCATGACATGAATATCATCACATGCGTGTCATGTAGGTCATGACAATGACCCAGCGAAAAAGTTCAACTCTCAAAAACCACTCAAATGGTTTCGGACGTGGGTACTAAGTTAAGAAAACACTACAGGGTGCTGGTAGAAGTAATAATCATGAGCATGACTCAGCAAAAATTGCAATGACTCAGCAAAAAATATTAACGCTCAAAAACCACTGGAATGGGCTCGGACGTGGGCACTAAGTGAAGGGAACACTAAAGGATGATGGTAGAAGTCATAGTCATGAGCATGACTCAGCAAAATGACAATGACTCAGCGAAAAAAGATTAACACTCAGAAACCACTGGAATCGGTTCGGACGTGGGCACAAAGTGAAGAAAACACACAAGGATGCTGCTAGAAATCATAGGCATGAGCATGACTCAGCATAAATGACAATGACTCAGCGAAAATATTAGCACTCAAAAACCACTGAAATGGGTTTGGACGTGGGTACTAAGTGAAGGAAGCACTAAAGGTTGATGGTCGAAGTCATAGTCATGAGCATGACTAGGCCTTAGGATTAAGATCTCTTGGGTGTAGCTAAAGGGACTCCTGAATACTCATGACATGAATGTCATGACATGCGTTTGATGTAGGTCATGAAAGAGCCGCCTACGTCTTCGTGCTCTCATGGTCGTTTCGTTAACTTGGTAGGCTATCCGCCCTCTGCTTCGCATAACATTCCCACAGGGCGTGGGATCTGCCGGCTTTTTTATTATTTTATTTTATATTGTGCAATATTTTCTCTTCTTAAAGGTATACAGCTAAGGTAGCCAATTACAACAACCTTTGGTTAACATCCGTACCTGTGAGTGAGACAACTTCATTGAATATAATACAAATTGATGGCCTGGGTCTAGGCCGCGCCTGGGGCAGCAGAGAGACCCTCTCGGTAGCTTCCTCGGCTTGCTGGATATACATACCTTTCTGCACCCATACCTTTCTTCATATTGTAACAATATCATTTCTCTCCGTCTCTTTATATACCGCTTGTTCGATTAATGCATTGTTCTACCCTATTGCGCTGTATCGATAGATGATCGATTGCTAGCCGCCAGTCCACGCGCCCCGCCTCCAGCGGCACACATACTATTCATAGTGTTGACACCGGCGCCCAAAAAAGAGCAAACAAAGTTAGCGCAAATAGGATTGCTTAATTTGGACTAGTAAGTAGGTCAAGTTTGAACGCATGCGCGAAAGCGGCACGGTAGTCGATGGTTCTATCTACGCGAATGAGGGCACGTTATGCCCCACATGGGGGCTCGTAAAGTGTATGCGTGTTAACACTAGAGTGCTGGAGGTGTTACGCGGCAGGTACAAACAAAAAAAGAAAAAAAAGAAAAGAAAGAAGAAGAAAAAGAGAGAGAGAGAGAGATAAAACAGTAAGTTCTGTTTGTAAAAGTTCTTCAGCGATTTCGTACCACTCAACTGACTACAGGCGCACAGCCTCCCTCTTCACGGCGTCTACGCTCCGCTAATTCCGGACAGAACCCGGCCTCAACGTTACCAATAAGAACGCGCCCATATGATCCTTGCTATGAGCGTTCTTCGCCGTGTTGCCGTGCGTGTTTTCGCATCACTTCTTCATCTACTGTTGTGGGTCTAAGTAACACCTCTTTCTCATGAGGCACTTCCAAATTACCAAACGAAGTCTATTCTCTAGAGTAAATTACCTGTTCACGCATATTATGTCGTTGCGTTTCTGGAAACTGCGCATTCCTAATTATCCAATGTCGCGCGTCTTGCGTGTCATTCACAAAGCACTACCGACATAGTTCAGGTGACGGCTCAGTGATTAGAGCGTTCGAGGTGAGCGCAAGTGCCGGCTATCACGCCAATGGTCATAATACCGCTGTTGGTGTAATCGAGAAAATCGTTTTTTTTTTTAACACGAAAGTGTTTTATGCCGGGGTCCACCAAGACTTCACTGACGTATTTCCGTCACGGAAATACGTCACACGAACATACACGAACATAATACAAAGAAAGAAACCAGAAGAAAAAGTTCCACAACATGCAAAATTTGGAAATCGAACCCACGACCTCTCGGTCCGCGACGATAGATCGCCGAGCGTTTAACCCATTGCGCCACAAACGCATTTGCAGAGAGCTACACAGACGCGCCTTATATATCTAACACTCCTCCGTGTACCCGCGCTCTTGCTCGGGGCGGTGCCGCCGCCTACGAGCAGAAAAGAGAAGTACTGCATTATGACACTAACGCGCACCGACAGTGAACGCTTCGGTGGTCTCAGCACTACGACGCCTCGATGCCAGCATTCGAAGGGACGCTGGCATCAAGAAGCACTACCAACGCCACCTAGGTGGCGTTTACCGTACTCAGCACAGCGGAGCGTGGCCTCCGCAATTAGCTCTGAAAATGTTTCTGAAGTTGATCGCGGAGGCTGCAATTACGACGCGCTGTACGCGCTGATTTGACTCGGTGACGATTCAGTTACGTGCTTTGTCTTGCGCGTTGTATTAGTGTGTCAGTTACGTGCTTCGTCTTTCGCGTTGTGCTAGCGTGTGCAGCGTAGTGCAGCTTCCATATGCACGACGGTTGCTCATGGTCATCGACGTTGGTAGTCGTGATGGAGGAGACGTGCCACCAGGCGTCAGCGTGGGTGCATCAACGCCTAAGGGCGCTTTAGCCACAAAACACCAATAGACATTATATATCAATGTGCAATAAACATTACACTACTTCTGTGAAGACACGTTTCACTTTCGTGTTCTATACCGATTCCTATATAAGAGGGATCAACCACATTTTTTTTTTCTTTCACGCGCTGTTCTGCATAATCTCGAAAATGATCCACCCAAGCAAGATTTCCTTATGCTAACCCAACGCCGGGAAGAAAAGAGCGTTAACAGCAGTAATTTGCGTCATTCGTTGAGATTTTCCCCACTCGTGCCGATGACGGTGGCAAGCATGTCGCAGCTTCGTCTATTGCTGAACCGCATACAATCGTTCACCGTCTTCCGCGCTATTCCTAACACGTGCCCGCTGTAAACGTGCTTGCTGTGCTGGAGCCGCTCATCGAAGCTCTTCAGTAACCGAGCTTAAGAATCAAGGATTTTATGTGCCTCTTCTAAGCCCACGATTCAGTGCCAGTCTATCCCTTTGCCGCGCATCGACTTCTGCCACTTCTTTAAGGGCATTCCCTTGCGTCAGTGGTCGCAACAAAGTATACGAGTGCTATGCATTGCGGAATCTTCTGGAACATCGCCTCAGCATCGAAGTTGGTCGGTGCCATTAGCAGTCCCGTGCACGACTGTGCATCTAGCATCCCTCTAATCTTTCCCCGTCGTTACTCATCCCGTCTTTTCTGTGCTTCTTTTTCTCTGTGCAGAGTAGCAAGACCGCCCTAATCTTAGGCCGACTTCTCTGCCTTTGTTTCAAATGAAATTTCTCTCTAGTTTCATCTCAGCTGCAGCGGCTGAGATGATACAGCGCAGTTCCAAACTGGCGTGCCTTGTCTCTAACTTTTGGGCGGATAACAATGGCAAGCATTCGCCGCTTTTTTCTTCGCGCTTCTCGTTATGCAAATATGCACGATACGCGGCCACGGCGCCCAGATTATGATATAACCGTGCTTAAGACTTACGCAAGGTACCGTCGAGAACGGAAGCCCTCATTTGTGAATCGATGGATCAGGCCCTGAGGTAAATGCCAGGTATATATGCAAAAACAAAGAAGCCAGGCCCACTGACTCCCATTTACTAAAGCAGACACCGCGCCATGGCTTGTGTTCCGGGCTCTCGTTCACCATATCCCTTGTTCTTGTGCGAAGTGAATTCTTTTGTGTCTTTCTGCGAGGGGCGGTTCTAGTTCTGCGCACACTGATGCGTGCATACAGTCTGGCCGGCGAGCGAAGGTAGCGAACGATCCGTGCCGTCAAGCGAAGCATAACAGAAGATTCCGCGCCGTTTTGTTTTTTTCATTCGACTCGCCAGAGCCCCTTTCGGCATAGCAGCGCGCGCGACGGCATTAATCGACCGTCGTACTGGGCTGCCGGATGGCATAACGGCCGCTCGTTCCGGGTTTTCGCCTCACGAGCGGCGGCGGCGGCGCACTGGTGGTCCGTTCGCGTCGTCGTCGTCGGGCCATAAGCGGTTGACACTCGTAGATGGCGCCGTAACGAGCGCTTCCCCCGAAATGGCCACTCGTGTCGCGAAGGCAACGCCGTCTCTCGGTTCCTCCCACCCTCTATAAACGTAGAGCTGGTCATCGCGCAATGGCCCACGCAGCCTAAGCGCGACGAGAAGCTTGAGTGGGAACCGGTTCGGACGCCGTCTTTCTCTACTTATAGAGCCGACCAGCTCTAGTTCGCTATTACTTTCCTCTCTCTCTCTCCCTCTTTTTTTTCTTTCTTTTTCTTTTTTTTTTGAGCGTAATTTTTCCCACTCGTCACTGTTTGAAGGGGTGGCTTGTCGTTCCAGGTAGGTCTGTTTAAATGGAACATGTTAGTGTTTAATAGCCGAACGCTTCTAGAAACATATGCGCTTTAATTAAGGAATGATGCGCTTGAAGGCGTATATATCTGTTGCAGTGGGGATATTTAGGTAGCCTTTGTTGATTCATTAGCGTAACTCAGTAGAGAACGAAGGCGTTAGCCAGCACATTAGCCGTAGTATAGGTGGCAATATATATATATATATATATATATATATATATATATATATATATATATATATATATATATATATATATATATATATAGGCCAATTCATAATATGTGA
Organism: Dermacentor silvarum; assembly: GCF_013339745.2. Classification (NCBI taxonomy): domain Eukaryota; kingdom Metazoa; phylum Arthropoda; class Arachnida; order Ixodida; family Ixodidae; genus Dermacentor; species Dermacentor silvarum. The sequence continues at coordinate 15,508,176 of NC_051161.1, forward strand.
GTTGCCGGCGTGAAATGCGAACCTGTAAAGGTCGAACTACACTTACGCTTGGACCTTAACCGAGAAAGTGTAAGAGTGGGGTTGAAGATTAATATGCAGAAGACAAAGATAATTTTAAATAGCCTGGCAAGGGAACAAGTATTAAGGATCGCCAGTCGTCGTCTATAGAGTCTGTAAAGGAGTTTATCTACGTCAATTACTCACAGGGGACCCTGATCATGAGAAGGAAACAGATAGAAGAATAAAATTTGGGTTGGAGTGCATGCTGCAGGCATTGTCAAATCCTGACTGGGAGCTTACCACTGTCATTGAAAAGAAAAGTGTACAATCATTGCATTCTACCGGTGCTAACAAGTGCGGCAGAAACTTGGAGGTTAACAAAGAAGTTCGAGAACAAGTAAAGGACCACACAGAGAGTGATGGAACGAAAAATGCTCGGCCTAATGTTAAGGGGCAGGAAGAGAACGGTGTGGATCAGAGAGCAAACGGGGATAGCCGATATTCTAATTGACATTAAGAGAAGACACTGGAGCTGGGCAGGCCATGTAATGCGTAGGATGGATAACCGGTGGACCATTAGAGTTACAGAATGGATACCAAGAGAAAGGAAGCGCAGTCGCGAACGACAGAAAACTAGGTGTGGGGATGAAGTTATGAAATTTGTAGGCACAAGTTGGAATCAGCTAGCGCAAGACAGGGGTAATTGGAGACCTCAATGGGAGAGGCCTTCATCCTGCAGTGGACATAAATGCCGATGATGATGATGATGATTGTGGGAAAAGGACAGGTATTAGCCGCGACAGCAACTCACCTATCAAACTCGTAGCATTCATGATACAAAATAACTATCGCGTCAAGTGTTAGGATGCTGAGATCCAAATTGCGAGTTCGGTTGCAGCTTCGCTTTTAACCGAGAGTGTTATTTCGGATACTAAAATTCCGTCATATTGTAGAATTTGTCGAATGTTGTCAGCTCAGAATAGTTAACACGGGCTCAAAGCGCAAATGTGGAGGAATCGAACATTATGACCAAATTTGATGATATCCGGAATAGCACGGGCACGTTATAGCCTATTGAGGTTTGAAAGCCCTCCACTTAGTTGCGTACTTCGAATACCGTTAAAGAAACCTAACCAGGTGGTTTAAATGATTCCCCCGTACGAGACTCAACGCCGTCTCTCAGTGTCATCCGAGCGTGTTTTTCGGAGCGTTAGGCACGACTAACTCGAATTTGATGTGGATCATAAGGTAGTCCATGGCATTATACATTGCCTAAGCTTTTTCATCGTCTGCGATTTTCCGTGCTGCAAAAGTATACCAGGTAGCATTCCGCGTTTCCTGCGCAGCCTTGTAGGGTTAAAGACTGTTCTATGGCTTGACTCCAAAAAACATGTAATAGGTATACTACCTGTATTGACATATTTCAGAGTTCATTTCCTGTAATTTGTATATATGTATATATAATCATATCAGAATTGATAGTTGCTTAATATTTCCTAAAATATTTTGTCTTTATTTTCCCCGTCTCGGTACTTGGTATGCGAGCAGCCTAAATCTCTCACCATAAAAGCGATTACGCATTGTAAAATAATTTACACCCAGTACCAAATCCGTCTATAATACACGCCCTTACACCCTTTTGGGGGTAAGGGAGTGAGATATCGACCGATTTACACCCTTATTCGCTTTTAAGGGTGTAGATTATTTTACACTGCGGACACAGAGATTCACTCAGCTCGCACAACTAAGCCATTCAACTGAATCGTTGATGGAATGTGAAAATGTAGTACTTGATATGAAAAGTGCATTGAACTTCCAGGCACTCGTGTAGTCGTTGAAGCTTCAATGTTTTCTGTTTTGCTCTTTTATCTGAAAAGCGCGCGTTTCATTTTTAGGTGATTATGCGCGTGTTGCATAACCTGAGTATGTGTGTTCTTTTTTCCTCGCCAGGAGGCCGTTTTTGATGCGCTCTCAAGCTCGAAAAAGATAGAATGAATATGGTCTGACAAAACAGCAGGCGTGTTAACATGTTCAGTAGTAGTAAAATAGGAACTGACATCTAAAATGCGTGATGAGTATGCTCGTAATTAACTTTCGTTATAACCAATCTTGACTCTGCCTCTGAAAATATTGGCATCATTTGTAGATAAGTAGAGCAAGAGGTGCTACATTTACAGTATCTCTTATCGCGAAATTTACCAGGTGAACATCAAAAATCTGGGAACTGCTCTGAATGAATGAATAAAGTATTTATTTTAAGGAATGGGACGGCTCTAGGCCGCTGTTGGGGATTAGGTGGGAAAGGAATGTGGGTTCCCGGATTGTTGGCTGAGGCTCATCTTCATCTCAGTCTTTGATCTTCCGCTTTATGCAGACTCAGATGCATGTTCAGTTCCGCCGCTCTCGCATGGGCTGGTCGACCCCTTATACACTACTCTAAACAACCCACTTTGTCTGCCACATGTCGCAATGGATTTCTGTGTTTCAATAAAAAGGTTGAAAAACCATGCGCTCATTGCACAACCACATCAAAAATAATCAAAACTATCACAGCACCGCAGGGTGCAGCAATGTAGGTAAGTGTTTCGAAGACGCAATGACCATTTTCAACATGGAAGCATGACGACATTAGAGAGATAACGGAGAGCACCACATATCAGTGTACAAGGTGCAGAATCAGTTCTGCAGTGATCTTGATAGATACGAGAACAATCTGTAGCTTAGAACTGTTTCCAGCGGCGATTATCTTACAATCATAACTACACTCACCACTGGGGCAAAAAGTAAATTGCGTGCAACTGGAGTCTCGGAAAGGTTCCGATCTGAGTCACCGTCTGTGTCGTCTTGTGCAGCTGCCGGTGTACGTCCAATGTTCTGATCGTTCGTTCTTCTTTTCTTCTTGGTTCTTTTTATGTCGCTTGATCTGTTTTCACTGCAATTTATAGCAAACCAGACTTTCATATTCCTACCTTTCCTCTTATGGCTTATCTTGATAGAAAATTTGGGTGACATGCACAGATGGTCATCGTGTGGTAAGAAGTTGTGCGGCTGGCCATTTATTTCTTTTGTATTGCTTTTCCCTTCGTTTGTATCACTCTGTTCACGTGAGACTGACGGCGTCTATATGACTTAGTCTCGTATAAACTTCATTTGTGAGTCAGCACAGTCCAGGCTGCTTACTTTGTTTTGCGTGACTAGTTCCACTGCTACTCTTCTACCAGCGTGCCGAGGAAAGTCGTTATATTTATTTATTCGCTTCTTTCTTTCTTTCTTTCTTTCTTTCTTTCTTTCTTTCTTTCTTTCTTTCTTTCTTTCTTTCTTTCTTTCTTTCTAAAGTGTATATTTTGTCCGAACTGCGGCGTTTTCTTGATAGAGAGAAAAAAAGGCGCGAATTCTTCACTTTTATTCGTTGTTTCTGATTTGGACAACGTATCATTGCGTTCACATTAGGCCGCAAATTTCCGTGCTGGGAGAGTAATATAGATTAACGATCTTTTTCTCTCTCTCTTTACTTTTTCTTCTTTATACGTGTCCCCCGTTGAGTCCATGGCTGCCTCGTGAAGCTAAACTGGCTGAAGACAAATGTTCCCGTGCAGACGTTGAGGAGAGAAAGAAGCCGGTGCTCGAATCCTATTTCAGTAGAGAAGACAGAAAGAAGGACGTGGTTGGAGAGAGGAAGCGAGGCCGGTGACGTGTCACACGTTTCGTGCATAAATAAAGGCCGTGCTGAAAGACGGAAGCGCTGGCACGCTTCACAGGGAGTGCCTCGCTCGGTTCTTCTTGAATTAAGGCACGTTCTCGGGCCAGAAAGAGCACAGGTTTGGCACGGACGTATAGTACGTTTTCTCGAAAACATTAACAGGCGAACACTTGGAAAGTATACCTTCGACATAACTTCGACCCATTTCGACCGTCGCCCGCGTGACGGCATCCTTATTTTTTTTTTTCGACCAATCCAGTCTTCCACGCTGTGTACGCAGGCAACCAGAGAGAGGAGTTGTCCTGCTTTGGCTCATATTACTCATCATTCCATCTTCAGATCCTGTAAATGCAGTTAACTGATCCAGCTTTTCAATTGAGCTGGTTTCAGAGAATAATTCTGTTTTATTTTCCTCTTTCTTTCTTCTTCGTTTATGAGCATTTATTTTCCGAGTAATTCTCAGCACTTCCGGGGATTTCCCATATAGAGTAGCGAAATGGAGTAACCGGAAGCACGTGCTTCCACCTTACCCGCTAGCTAAATCTTTCCGATTCCGAGCTGGAACTGTGCAGTCAATACGCTGATGTATTTGGCGCGCAGCAGCAACCTCCTAGTTTCCGCGAAGCAACCTTTGGAGCTTTTGCGCATGCCCGCATCATCTGTGCGTGCGCCTTTTGACCATGCCATCGAATCGAACACTTCCTTCGCTTGCCAGTAGTCCGCCCACTTCTGAACGCTGTGTGTTATGACCGAACTTCAGTAGCCCTAACTACGTGGCCCGCCCATGCCCCTTGCTGGGCCCTTCCCTGCCGCGTTTCGGCGGAAAAAGAAAGAAGGTAAAAGCTCCGCGTGGCCAGCAGCAGCCACGGTCCTGGAATGGGCCGCTCGATACCTGCAGGACCCGCGCTGCAGCCGCGGCATCGTTGTAGAGCTCGAGCGTGCGTAGCCGCAATTGGACGCGCAGTTGCGCCTCAAGCTGGCGCGACCTTGGTGAGGTGGAGGTTGGTGGGAGGCGGGGGAGGGGAGGCGGTTGGCCGGTCTCTAACAGCGGCGACCGGGGCAGGCTGTTCGCTTTCCAGCAACGGGCTTCTCTCGTCGTCGGGCCTCTGGCGGCGGATCGATCTTTTTGAACGCTCGATGCCGGAGGGGGGGGGGGGGGGGGGGGGGCGGCCGCACGGTCCGTGCACCCCGTCGCCCTCACGCGCTGGCAAAGAAGGGCGCTCCTGCCGGCGACTGTATACGAGGGCCACTTGAAGGGAGCCCGCGCCGCACCATATACTCTCCCGCTCGTCTCCGCTGCCTTGCGGTGAAGCGGTGCCGCGAGTCACCGCGGACAGCGCGCTCCTCAGCGCCCTCCCACCTCCTTTCCGCGAGAGAACTCCTACACTACCGCGCCCAGGCTTCGCTGCTATTCTTGATCAGTGCCAACAGTACTCGTCGCGGTTCTTTCTTTCTATACTGCCTTTCTTTTCATATTCATTTTTCTTGCCCGCGCGTGGCTCGGTTTGCAAGAGTGGTGGTTCCGACTTCCGTATATTATTTTAGTTTCTGTTCGTCAAACGAAGTGGGGAAAAGGTCGCGAGCTGAGCTCGGCGGCGAGCGAGACCGTTTCCCGCTCGACTGCTTTCGGTGCTGCGTAAGCGCTGCTAACGCGAGTGTGTCGTAACCAGCGCCAACGGTCGCGTAAAGACCCTCAGAAGCATGACGCAGCTTCGGGTTGCGCGAAAGTAAGACACAGGCGCAGAAAAAAGAACGACCACCTGGCACGATGGCTCGCGCCCGGTGCTCACCTTTACACACACGATGCACGACAATCGCTTCCCGCCACATTGGCTTTGTGACTATGGTGTTGAGCAAGGGGCCGCAGTTTCGATTCCCGGTCACTGCGGTCGCGTTTACATAAAGGAGAAGTGAAAAATAAAGGGGGAAAAGACATAAACGCAAGTGTAATTATATTAAAGCGCATCTTAAAGACCCTGGACTGGTAAGAATCAATATAGGAATGTGTTGAGGCTTCCGACTACTTTCCGTGTTTTAATGGTATGGTATGGTATGGTAAAACTTTATTATTGTCCCTCGGAACGCGCGTCAGCACGTAGCGGGCCGCTCCCACGTCGGCACAGAAAGGCCGAGCCTCTCTGCTGCGTCGCGGGCCCGATGGACAGCCCATAGCTGTGCTTCAAGATCCGTGTTTTAATGAATGAAGAAAAATATTGGAAGGTAGTTGTTTAGGAATCAAGGTTGCCCTAGCTATGAGGAGAACGTTGCGTCCCATTACACCGAGGTACAGCTGTCCAAATCCTTCATAACTTTATTGCGAACAGTGCATTTACGAGCAGAAATGTGGGAATTCAATTTGCTTTTCATTACGCGTGCGTGTGTCCATGCGCGCGCGCATTATTGAATTTCTTTAGAATGAGTGTGGGGCCGGGAAGAAGCACTGCTGTATGTTGGGCATGTTGGTACTATAACCTGGATAACATTTTTAGCGCCAGCGAACAAGGACAGAAGAGAGACGTTGACAACACAATGCGCATTGTGTTGTCAACGTCTATCCTCGTCGGCTGGCGCTAAAACCTTTATCCTAAAAGAAGGATACAGCGCAGCTCTAGTTCACTCTGAGGGTTGTGCTCTATCCGCGCATATCGCGACTTGTGTGCGACTCTAAGGTGGACACCTTTACCACGCAGGTACGGGGACATGGTGCCGGACACGATCACGGGCAAGATCGTCGGTGGTGTGTGCTCCCTAAGCGGAGTGCTCGTCATCGCACTTCCTGTACCGGTCATTGTGTCCAACTTCTCCCGCATATACCACCAGAGCCAGAGGGCTGACAAGAGGAAAGCCCAGAAGGTACGCCTGCTTCGTGTCTTCTGCGGTCAACATGTCACCTGACCATGTTGCAGTGACAGGCCAACCATTTCTTTCTCGAGCCTACGGCCAAGAGAGCGCAACCACGATCGAAGCGCAGAAACATGTGTCGTACATATTACTATTTGCTGGAGATAAGATAGGATGAGTAACATGATGGAGTTACCAGTTAATTCGAAGCCATGTTAGTTAACGTGCAGTCCTGTGCCCGAGTTTAAAAGGAAGAAACGAAACGTCGCAAAACATCCTAACAGTTCTTTGAAGGGGTGTTTCACGTGCGGAACGTAGTCGGATGCGACGCGGGCTTAGCTGTTCACAACGCTAAGCTATCGATGATGTCCTCTTCATGGCCCTCGTGACTGGCTAGCTCGTACCATTTGGCACATCGTTCCTTCATTGCGAGGCCTCGTGCAAGGTGCCGAGCTTGCGGTGTTTTGCGCATTGCAGAAAGCCCGGATGGCGCGAATCCGCATCGCCAAGGCGACCAGTGGTGCGGCGTTCGTGAGCAAGAAGAAAGCGGTGGAAGCGCGCCTGGCGGCCCAGGAGAGTGGCCAGGATATGGACGACAGCCCCGAGGACATCTTCGAGCTGCAACATCACCACCTGCTGCGGTGTCTAGAAAAGACCACGGTACGCATACCTCCACGCTTTCCCATTTCATTACGTTGAAAGAGTAAGAGAAACGTGGTCACAGGCGTACATCCGGTTTGCTACCCTGCAGTGGGGGAGAGGGGACGAAGAGGTGAAAAGATGGAAAGAAGGGAAGATAGAGAGAGAGCACTAGTTTTACGCACACTTGAAGGTTCGCGCCAAGTCTATAAATGGTTGCAGAGACCTGTCGATTTCATGCACTGTAGCAACGCCCTCGTTGCTTTCTGCGCCAGAAACGCGCATGGCCAGATCCAAGGGTCTCGGCTTCTGAAAACGGTCTTGAGTGCAGCCGGTTTTAATGCTGCCTGGAGAGAGCGGCGCTGCATTACGTTAATGTCTGTTATTGTAGGGGTGTGCGAATTTTATAAATTTCGAATACAAATACAATGATCCTTATTATTCGAGTCGTATTCAATTAGAGTGTTTGTTGTTCTAAATGCCCGAGTACTGTGGCTGAATAGTGTACGGGATAACAACTGTTGTTATTACGTGTAACAACTGTTGTTATTATGTGTCCAGTTTTCTTTTTTTTATAACCAAATCGCAAGGCCACCTCAAATGTAGGTTGTTAATGTATATTTATCAAAAATACCCGGCCAATGGCACCTGTTTCGGAGGGAATGCGTAGTGTAGCGTTTTCTTTTTCTCGGTATCTTGTAGGTATTACCTGATCAAAGATATTTGTCCTTTAGGCTTTTTGTGGGTTTGGTACATCAATTTAAAGCAAATAGTCCGGCACTGCCATGACACGATACCTGTCCATCGAAGCCCCGCCAATCGGCAGAAGTGCCCACTGCGCTTCGTTGACGCTCCGCGTAAATTCTTGCGAAGCGTAGCGTCTTCTTCACTCGAAGGGTGGCGCTTTACTCAACCCGGTGGAGTGGATGAAGAGAACCTTAAAAATAAATGCTACGACGTAACAGAGCATTGTGCATTACAGCATATTTAGCAGTCGTAAATACACAGCAGCGAACGTTGCGTGCAACTTCACCATTTCAATCAACCAACTGATTGATTTTGTCTATTTCAACAAACAGGCAGAGGGGTGGCGAATAAAAGCTGCCGTTTACAAGCAAGTTCACAACAATGAAATAAATATCCATAAGCTTTACTAGTGCCAAATAGAACAGTAAACGGGGAAACGTTTCACGCATAATGCACAGAATCATACTCGCAAAGTACGGGTTTATCTTTTGCAATACCTCAAGATTGTTCTAGAGAGAGATAAATGGAAGACAGGGGTGTTAACCAGCCGAGAGTCCGGTTGGCTACCCTACACTTTAGGAAGGGATGAAGGGGAATAGAAAAAAGGGAGAGAGAGGGCGGGGGGGGGGTGGAGGGCGTGCGCGGACAGCACTACGGAGACAAAGGCGCTCGCACAAGCCAGACGTTCTCGGAAGGCACAGAAGTTCTAAAGAGCATGCACATTAAAGTACATTCGTGGAATACAGTTACCTACCGCAATCTTGCAAAACCACGCCGCTAGTTAATATAACCGACTCTACTAACCCACCTGTACAGCTGTAACAAATTTTCCAGTTAGCCTTTCACATCAACCAGTTTTTACAAATTGACTTTTTTTTTAGTTTTTAAGGGAGCAGACAATCTTTCTAATGCCACGTGAGTGCGCCCGTATTTGTGTATAGAGCTGTGGTTTTTCGTTCTGGCATTGAGTGTACGAGTATGGTATATCAGTGATGATTAATCGCGATACCGAATAGGCAAGTTATGAGGTCGCCACCGTCCGGTCCGGTATCTGGTTACCGTATTTTAGTATCCAGGTGCTACCCTCGCGCGAATAAAACCATATGTTATGGTTGTGGTACCGGATCTGCGCGGACACACATTAAGGAAATTGCGAGCTTGGTGCGCTTGCGTGAACGCATGAGCGCGTGCCTGTGCTCGCGCGGGACCTTCGCTGCTATACGGTTGCCCCTGACCACGCGGCGCCTTCTAATTTGCAGCGCGCGACACGTCAGTACAGGTCGGACAAACAAGTCCGGCTCTGTTTGTAGTTTTGGGGCCACTGTTTACCTATTCTGCGCAGCCGTATTGACTAGTAACAACTTGATGAGGGCTAGTTGGTTCATAGTTGAGCGAAGGTACGAAGTAACAGCGCGTAATGAACAAAGACGAGAAAGGAACTAAGACCACAGGACACGCGCTGACTGCCAACTGAATGTTTATTACAAGAAAACCAGCCTGGTTTTCTTGTAATAAACATTCAGTTGGCAGTCAGCGCTTGTCCTGTGGTCTTCGTTCCTTTCTCGTCTTTGTTCATTACGCGCTGTTACTTCATACCCCGTATTGACTGCGTTGGACTGTGGTAGTGTTATACGCATTACATTACTTTCCTCAATTTTTACATAGAATATGATACCTTGGCGCACTAGTCTTCATCTATACTCCTGTATTTCTGAAAGTTATGTTTATCATTCTATATCCAAGCGCTCGTCGCGTGCTCTCTTTTGTTTCGTATAAATTATGGGGTTTTACGTGCCAAAACCACGATCTGATTATGAGGCACGCCGTAGTGGGGGACTCCGGAAATTTGGACCATCTGGGGTTCTTTAACGTGCACCTAAATCTAAGTACACGGGTGTTTTCGCATTTCACCCCCATCGAAATGCGGCCTCCGTGGCCGGGATTCGATCCTTTTGTTTCGTATAAGATTGTCTTCTTGGCCCTAATGTTTCGCTCTCTGTGTATCGGTTCTTTCACTAATTGTTGACCACTTTGGTTCCGTTTTCTTAACCTCAATTTTCTGCAGTTTGACGTCAACGATATAAGATGTCCTTCACAGCAGTGACGTATTTGTACACCAACGTCTGTCTGCTGTTACGACTAGGGTCACACCGTCAGCTGACCTATTCTGCTCTCTGTCTGGTTTCCTACCTTGTGTGTCTGTGTCCAGTTGTCATTAAGCTGCGAGCACTTCTGTGTCTGTCTATGTATAAAGTACAATGACGTTGGCGCTGTTACTTACGTTGAACACCGACAGGACCGGGAGTTCGTGGAGCTCGAGGTGCCCTACAACGGGCAACCGAACCGTCCATCTTCGACACCGCCGCTGTCGCCAGTGCCGTCCGTGGGCTCGGAGGACAAGTCGCTGCTCCAGTCCTGCTGTGGCCGAAGGTGCTCCAAGAAGAAGTACCAGGTCAGAGCCCACTCAGTGCCCCAGTGCGCCTGCGCCCCGCTGGTCGCACCAGCTGCGCTACAGACTCGCCCCATCCCCGACGACGGGTCCCAACACGATCCGCCTCTTCCTTCACAGAAACGCATATTTTTCTTGGGCGAATAGTAGGCCTTCTTCGGGCGAACATTCGGTTACTGCTACGTGCAAGACACTCTTACATTCCACGGCCCCGTTCATGCCTGCTCTATATTCTGCCTGTGCACGTTTTTCTTTGCCACCCAACTATAGAACTGAGCCCCGACGAATACGTATGCACCCGCATGCTTTCCTGTTTATGTCGGTTTCCATCCTTCAGTTCCACTCAAACTGCGGTCCGGACGTCAGCCGTACTTCTCCAAATGACTGCGCGGGGTTGGTTACGAACAACTCATCTGGTGGCCGACAACGCCCCGAAACCAATACCACGCCTTGAAAATACGGCTCGCAGCGTGTGCTAGTGCTGCCCCGCGACTTACGTGTCTCATATACCTCACTTTTCAGTACCGCATCGACGTCGCTTCGGAGTGAAGGCAAGGATATCGCCCGTCTCATCCGCTGGTCGTCCCAACAGGAGAAGGAGTTGTGAATGGCTACACGAAACAAGCCGGCGGCACTTTGTCCATCAGGCGGTTGCGTTCTTTGCCACCTGCGAAGATTCTTGTGCTGCTACACCTTGCAGAAAGCTTATCGCTGATCATTCCGACTGCTTTGGGCGCCAAGACAAAATCGTTACCTTACCACGTCATCGAAGTTTTACAGTGAAGCTGGTCTCACTAGCGGTGTCGGTCTGGTCTATAGCGGCGCTCGGAATTCGCACCGACTTCACAGATCCCCGTTCCGCGGCAAACGAAGACAATGCGTAGTCGATGCACCAAAGCCAGAGAGATTGCTTTCACATTTCATGTGGCGACAATAACTGCTTCTTTTCTGAGCACTTTCCCAGGGGCCTTCTAATGATCTGGAAAAAAATGGTTGTGCTCTTTTTTTCTTTCTTTTTATTTTTTATATCGCACATACGCATAAGCGCCAGCCTCCATACTTCTTCTCCAGTGATTATTTATATGATGCAGTGTCTGCGGATATGAAAGCGTAAACTGACTTTTGCGGCATACTTTCTGGCTACATTTCATCTGTTGCACCAGTCATACAATTCTTAACATGCAAGAAAAACATAAAACATCTCTTTTTACTTAAACTCACGCTAGTAACACACAAACACAGGCTGGAAAAGTACTTGTTAAGTCACTTTTTTTTGTTCATACACCCACTCGTCTATAACCTTTCGTCTCCAGCTCAGCGAGAAAAAAAAAGCGTAACGTGTTGGCGGTTACGGCTGTGTGTAACTATAAGAGAAAACGAATGTATGAACGGTATTGAAGATCTCAGATGAGCGTCTCATCTTGAGCGTGTGTAGGTCACTCTTTTTTGTTTCGACCGGCCACGTCGGCCTAATCACTTTGTGCGTACAATCACTTCGCGTCAGTCACACGTCAGACGTAACAGCGCGCCATCTTCGCAGTTCGCACACTGAGTAAGTCCAGATGCATCACAGAATATTCGCCTCGCAGACGTTGCGGATGAACTGACAAATTCGAAGCCACGTGACCATTCGTCTGATTCCATGTTCGACTGTCGCCGCCCAATCCCCTCTTGTGAAGTTCGGCTTTATACGTGGCACCACTCCTTCATTTAGTGACACCTGCCAGTTCTGGGTGACGTGGTTATTCGCCGTAGAGTACAGAGAACGACTAGCCCGTAGTCTCGCATGGTTTGTGTTTCGCCATAATACAGTCGAAGCTGCCAGAACCGATTCAGCGTGTGTAGACGAGAGGCTAAGTCACAATCGGTCGTTCGTGGCACGGCTGGGTTATTTGTCCCAGCGACGACCTTCTGTATAGTGCGTTGGTTTTGGCCCTGAACGTGTGAACTGCCAATGTGACCGTGCTACGGGAATTCTGGCCTCTAATACATATAACGGTTGTCTTCGCTGTTTCAAAAGCCACTGTTTTACACAGCGCAGTTCCATACATTGAAGGCAAAACTTCTGGTGCACGTTCATAACAAAGGGTGCGCAATTCCTGCCACACCTCCGAAATCAAATGGAGTGTATGACATTATGCATTCAGTTCCAGTACTTTTGCACACTTTACGTAATGGCAAGCTTAAAAAATTACTATAACTTTAGGAACATATAGAGTTTAGGTCACGATCCACGAATGAAGCACGCCGACGTCTTCTTTAATGCAGTGCTTAGGCGAGTTAGTCAGAAATGAACTTTAGAAGTTGGCAGCGTGATATTGACAGGAGCGAAGCAAAAGTCAGAAAAAAGCTTAGTTTTCTTTTGTTTCGCGTTTTCCGTACTCTCGCATACTTGTTTCTTGCTCCGTCGCTAGATCTACCAGGGGCTATGAGAATGTTTGAGTCCGCGTGATGCTAAACGGCACATATATAAGTATGTCAAAACGCACTTGTACACAATTTCATCAGTATTATTAATGCATCCTGCTTGTAAGCTCGCACCTAGAAAGCTCGATCGTGAAAGTCCAAGGCAAGTACTAACAAATATTCCTTTCACTCTATAGAGTCTAGAAGACGAATTCACTGTTGCAATGCTGTTCGGCCAAAACTTCATTCAGAGGAAAGTGTTACCGTGCTTAAAACTCGTTCGTTTGGCATGCCGCATAGAATAATAAATGGCGTCAGGTTGCGTTCCGTTAGCGACGGCCGGGATGCCGTAACGTAGAGCAAATCGAATAGGTGTATCGAGGTTAACTTTAACTGCGCGTGTTGGTCTGCACTTGCACCATAGTACAATCGGCAGACGGTCATAGTCCACTACGCGAGACAGGTCGTGATTAGCAGTGTAGTGCGACATTTTAAGTAATGAACGCACTTGTAGGCATCAAGTTGCGACCGAGTGATCGATGGTATTTTCCTACTTCGCCCCGCACTGTCTTTCAACCACGCCACTTCCTTGCGGGAGCCCAATACATGTTGTATAGCCAAGACTCGGCGCATCGTTGCATTAAACTAGTGTAGCTTTTCACACTTGTCCTATATTAGTGATGCTTTAGCATACAAAGCTCACCCAGAGCTAAGCTAATGCTGATATATTTCACGGGTAGCCAAAGCACGACTGGCGAGCCGCATGCGGGTTTTCTAATGTCTACTTGCTGCTCGCGGCGAGCGACTCCTTCAAACAGTCGCTGTCTACTACTATATAAATGTGTAAAATAGTTCGCTGTAGTTGACCGAAGTAGAGAGTTCTCACGAACTTATTTAATTGCTGCTGTTGCAAACTAGACAAGTATTTCTAAAACTTGGAGGACAATCAGTCGGAAAAAAAGGCAGCCGATGGCTTTAAAATATAGAACTCCTTTGTTTAGCAGCGGCTCTCAAATAATATGATGAGATCTTTTGTAACAGGCCACCCCTGGACAATCAGTCAGAATAAAAAAAAGGCTGCCGATGGCCTTAAGATATAGAACTCCTTTGTTTAGCAGCAGCTCTCCAGTAATATGGTGAGCGCTTTTGTAACAGGCCACCCCTGGTGTACTTACTTGAGTGCTTCAAGTGCACAAATACAGACTGAGGTCACTGCAAATTTCCAACAAAAAGACACGAAATTAGTTCTTGCTTCCTTGCTAGCACTTACAACTACTGCCTGTATTAAATGTAAAAATAACCTAAGTGACTGAAACTTGCGATTCTAATGCAAAAATTCTACGTGTCATAGGCGTCAGTAAAATTGAAACCATTTTGAAAGTACGAGGTCAATTGTAGCGCGTTCGTTTGTACAAGAAATATGAAAACGCACCACGTCTGTAAAAGTCTGTCTTTCACTGGGAATCGTGATAAAAACGGAAAACTTTACTTTTTACCGTCTTAATTTTAAGTTCAGGCATCCATTTAGATTCTCCATCTAAGCATCTAAGCAATTTTTCATAAAGCTGCTGTTTTCACTTGCGCGCCATGCCACATCAGCTAATTGCTTCAAACTTGGCTAACCCTGTCCCAAGGCACAGAAAATCTGATTCATGAGGCCACGATTCATAGAAAACAGACGCAGTCCTTCTTCCGTAAAGTGCGAGAAATTGGCATTCACTCCTCTCTGGTTCGCATGTTTAAAGAAACACGCCGATTTAGAGTGTTCTGCTGTTCCGTCCACAAGTTCTGAACAAACTGGAAAGAGAAAGAGAGGGAAGCTAACAAAGTGTGAGGTCGGTTGGCCACACTACATCGAGGAACAGGGAAAAGGGGAGAGAGAAATTTATGGAGGCGGACATAACACTTCTGCAACACTGTAGCCACAGACGAACAGGAATGTTTAGCGCTGCATCACATACAGGCATCCAGCCCTGGTGACTTGGAAAAACAACAGCAGCCCTTTCGTAAGGCATTTGCAACTGCGGTACGCAATCGCACGATTCGACGATCTTGCTCTCGAAGTAAGTTCGACCTAGCTGGCCTTGGACGGTACGAAGGCCAAGCCTTTTATATTCAAATAAACCCGCCCACGTGAGTTAGCACATGAGAGCGGCGTGGTGCATCAGTCTCGTAGATAATATTTGCCCCTTCGACGCTACGTTGTGTTAGACAGCTATAGAGACAGCTATAGAATGAATCGACTGAGCCCTCATTGCCTTCCAGCACTTGAGTACCACCCGCCATGCAGTGGATATGTTTTGTCTTTGCGTGCCGAGACACTTGTGCCTCGCCTTGTTTGCACCACCGGCGAGATAGAACATGTTCGGGCAACTCGCGGAGCAGTAATAGATTTGTAGTACTGACCTTGCACTTTTTCTCGTGCCTCGGACGTCGTACGAATGAGACTCCTCTGAAGATGGCACGTGGCGCAAGCTAAAAATACTCAGTTTTCTTGGAGAAAAAGCCAATTTCAACCTTTTTAGGAAACGCTTCGCAAAGCAATCTGCAACTACACTGTGTTGAAAGACTTACAGTGGAAAGCTGTAGTCGAAATGAATATCCACTCACACTATTGCTTCGTCTCGTTCTCGGCGTTCGATCATTATAACTAACATCGAATAGTTTACGTTCCCTATGGCGGTTGCTTATATCGGAGCCATTGGCGATGGTCTGCTATAACGATCCTGATAGTAAACTAGACATGGTCCAAGGCGCCGGCCCCTCCCAAATGTGGTCACACTGTCTGTCGTTTCTAGACTTGCTGTACTTAGAAAAAGAAAGCACTTCCTGCAAATACTTCTGTTTTATGTTACGTCAAGGCATACGCCATAAGCCATGGCTTTCTCGTTATCTTAAAAACGACGTATCGAACTTTTTCGCACCTGATTCTTTAAACGAACGGCACCCGGAAACTGAAAATGCGACCACTGCACCGCGAGGCGGTTTCGCACTTGAACGCACGTTGCAGTGCCGCCGTCTCTTTGTCGCTGACACTGGCCGATCTCCTGGGCAGATGCAGGTGCGCCGTATCCGCCTGTTTCCCGTAGGACGCCACTGGAGAACGCGCTGGGTCGTCCAGCTTTGCGTGAGTAAAACGCGCGGCCATCGCACGCGACTCTTCACTCGCCGCCACCGTCACCGCCGCACCCAGGTTCTGTCGCTGCTGCCTCCTTGTTCTCCGATCGCCGTTTAGCTGTTTTAAACGGTTCCCGAGTCCAATTGGCGGATGTAGAGCACATCGCTTCCACCAAGAAAACATGTCACGTTGCTCTGCGGCGTTCAGTGAACGTCATTTCTTATGCTGGAATCTATTTCGTACTGACTCATAAAACTTGTCACTACTTGTCGATCGATGGTTATTTTAAACAGTTAAACTTGCGAGTATCACTGTGCGAAATAAATGCACTTAACGATAATACCTATTGCTACTGGTCAAGGTCTCCTAAATTAAAGGTCCTTATTTATTACCCCAGAATGGAAGATTGAGAAAATAAAGTTATGCGAGGATGTGTTATTTGTACTCCCGTCACACTAACAGTTCTTAAATCACAGTCCCAAAATAAATTTTATTTTCGTGCTTTGCAGTGATTTCGCTCTTTCTTATGATTTACTTCACTCGTCAACATTTGGCACAATTACTACGTGGTCAACCCTACTCGCCTTGGCAGTGGACTGTGCTTTAATATAAGGGTCAGCACGAGGTGACACGAGAGGCAGCAGTACAGGCCTGGGCACTGGCAGGGGTCATACTGACCAAGCTCACACCTGAATGACCTCACCAATGCGCAGTTGACCTCACACCGCACATTTGAACCACGTCACTAACCTGCAGTCAGACAAATTGCACATCTGAATGACGTATACAGTTCACACTCGCTCAACACGCACCGGAATGACATCACGAACACGCCGTTACACTTCTTGGACGCACATATGAATGACGACACACACGGGCACGCACAGATTCACATCCACCGCACAAGCACCGTAAGCCGCCGACTGTAAAGAAACAGTCGTCGTTGGCCATGCAAAGGGGCCCTGGGAAACCGTTTAAAGCGTTGAGTCCTCAGCGAGATGTTGTCTTGGACAAGTTGGTTATGTTTCGTGTTATGAACAGGTTAACAGTGTGAGACACAAGCGCACACATCTTGTGTCGTCTACTCTCTTGTCCTTGTTTCTCCCGTTGTCACACAGAATCACGGCCTAATTTTATTCCATGCTGTATGTGAGATAATTGTTCAGCTCGTTCTTGCGTTTTCTTTGCAAGCATTTGTGCGTCATATTCAGAACAGATTGTTTCAGGCACACGACAATGTGACACGATGATTCTGCATTTCTGCAACATTTTCTTTACTCTATTTCCACAAGGGCTGCTCGCGTTTGCGCGTATTTCGAAGTTAAATACGTTCTTCGTTCATTGTGTGGTGTAAGAGAATGTGCCATCCCCGGCAGAATTTGCGGCAGAATTTGCGGCAACGTTTGTCTCGCGAGAAACCGTCCACTTTTCTTTTTTCTCTCACGAAATTTCGTCCGTATATAGTGATCGAGTCCCGGACCCCAGCTGAGTGTCTACCGTCCACAATGTATTCCGGAGATCCTTCCTGATAGCTTTGCCGACAGTTTGATGCGCCAGCATAGGCAAATGTATTGGTGGAATCTCCAGGTGAGATCTCTGCCGTGACTATGATCAGGTGAATCGTAACAGTCATGCGCACCGCACAGAGTCTTCGGAGGTTCCATGATTCTTGCTCTAGCATTATTGACCCGGACATTCGCTGACACTTAGAGCCAAGGAATATCTCAGTGCAAATTGATGCTTGCAAATTACACTTTTCAAATTTGCTCGAAGCATTTTGAGTTCGGCGATGTCATTTTGTGCGGCGTCACATGTCGGTCGAGACAAGCGAACTCACGAAGCCCACTGGCATCGTAAGCACCGAACATAAATTTAAGTCGTTTGTAACTTGCAATCATTTTTGAGGAACCCTTCCATTCTCATACTCACTAATTAGCCAGTGTTTGACGAGATATTTAGCCTAATAGAATCATACCTAGCCAACTCCCACATAGAAAGCTATCGAGTCAAGCTAGCAACATAATTTGGACAACTGCATGTGACTTCTGCACTTGGTGCTTTCTGCAAGGCGCTGGAAGCTTACCTGGCTTGCACGTGCAAGCATAAGGCAACCTTGGGGAAGAAATAAAAGCCTTGAGAGTTATCCAGAAACGACAATCACAAGGTTATCGGTATTTATTTGCCCTCACATCTAACTTTCATTGTTTTATTCTTTGAAAACAATTGGTATGAAATAATCTTTTTATTAAGCTTACCCTTAGAATTCAATGTTTCATCTTTTTAGCTAATCAAATTATTTTCTTCGTTTTTCAAGAAACGTTTAAAACGTCGTTAACGTAACCAACCGTAAAAACACGCGAATGTTCCTCGGGCCTGTAAAGCGTGCACCGCCGCGGAGCTTACATGCGTGCGGTCAAACAAACTTTATTGAGCACACGGCTTCTAATGGGTTTTGTTACTTCACAAGTCATTAGCGTCTGTCTTACGTCAGGGCCATAAGTGTTACGTCAAGTGTGTTTTCTCCTCGTGGGCGCTGACCAGTGGAAACTGCGTCGGTCAGGCACAGCAAAAAGGCAATTAAAGAACACGGCGCCATTCAATGTAAAGTTTAATTAATTACATTTCGGCTCCCAGGTGAGAGCCATATTCACATGAAGAGAAACAGAAAGGCTGGTCCTGCCTGTCCGAACGCCCGTCCATTCATCCATCCATTAAATGTACCTGTATAGTAGCGCAGCGGAGGATGTAAGACTGTGATAGTGAAGCGAGCGCGAGGAAAAAAGCGGAGCAGGAGAGTATGGCGAAAGGGTGAGAAAGAAAGCGGAGTGCCGCACGAGAAGTGCCCCACGGTGGCGACCCGCTACGAGATGGCGCCATAGTAGCGTGCGCAGTCACCCTGTCGCCGATGACGTCATTACTAAGGCATGCGGCCAGCGCGTCCACCGATACCTTGTATGGAAACAAAGCGCTGGCGTGGTCTTTGGACCCACTGCTCATGCGCTACTTCGCCTTCGCCGCTTCCGCTAGAGAATGCACTCCGCGCGAGCCACGCGTTCCCGTGTTCATGCTTTCTTTCTGAACAATGAGCGATGCAATCGGTGGCAGTGCTTCGTCTGCCGCTGCTTCTAAACGAGCTGCCCGAGCATGGGGCTCAGCGCCGCGCCGAGAGGACCCTGCCGTTCAGATTCAAAATATTTGCCTCAATATAACGCGAATTCAAAACACCTGAACAGCTGCGCTCAAATTTCACATTAGGAAGTATCGTAATCGTCGGTGAATTTTTACGCATGTGGTTAAACAATCTTTAATTAGGATTATGTAGACTAAATACCCGCTTCGGGATAGGTTTTGCTCATGGGACTTTTCCTGGTATACGGTAGTACAGAGAACACCTCTTCATTTTACTTATTTGTCCGTGGACTACGAGTGACACTGTGCCCGATACATCACACTCGCTCGTCTATAGCGACGCAGAGAAACAAGGGAGCCTGATCGCGTCAGCTCTATCGAATGAACTTAAACCAAACGCTTGATGGCGAGGAGAGCTGAAGTATTCTGCGGAACTCAGAGCAAAAATCAGTGTAAATGACGTTTACTTTAAAGAACAGTTCGCTACCCATGGACCAGACCGGCCCATGGGTAGCGCACCATGTTTTGTCCTTCTCAAGGCAAAACAAAAAAGAAACAAACAAAGAAACAACACGCGTAATCAGACGCGCTAACGGGTCTATACATAAAGAACTGTTTGTTTACGTAAACCAACAAACCATGGTACGTGATCGCACAGAACTGAAGGCGTGTACAGTCCTTGTGGAAATTAAATTGTAGTTTTGTTCGCTGAGAATTTGTCACCGAAGCTGTTCTCTCGTGGTAAGGAAGTTATCTTGCAGTTAGTAATAGTTAGCGGAAGAGAAAAAAGAAGATGGATCATGTAAGCCAAACGCAGTTGAGAAATGTTTAATAGAAACCTCTCGCTCGAGCTTTTCACAGAATGGCTGTTACACAACACGTACTAGTTTGACTGCGGTTTCTGTTATTTTCCTAGGCTTGGCGGTTCGTCATTAACCCCATCAAACGCGCTTCGTTTCAATATTCGCATACCATGTGCGTGGCTTCAAGTTTCGAGAAACACGATTAGAATATGTAATGTCCGTTCTCGTTCTTTTTAAAGGGATCATCGAGGGTATTCTAGGTTTAATGCGCATAGTGTTCTTCTGTGTCTGAGAAATCCTGAAGCAATTTTTTTGCTGGCAGAAACGAACCGCGGTCACTCTCATTAAAGGTTGTATTTTTTGCATACGAAACCTGAAACCACGCGGCTGGGTGGAGACAGCATGACGCCATGTGGAGTTGTTTTCTCGCGTGCGTTTGCTAACAAAACAAATGGTACACAGTGAATCTAAAAGGCTGCAATTTATTAAAACAGTACGAAAACATGGAAGGAAAGCCGCGAGAAGCAATACGCCGTGAGAGATTTAAAAACCTATGACGTCGCGCGTCGGTAATTTCAAGAACATATGTCACTTTCCTAAAGTTTGCGTCGATTTACCGTTTAACTCTTTGCTGCTCTTGTAGATGGGTCGGCTTAATGTGGCCCCTTATGTATGACCACTGCTGCTCACGCTTAAACAGTCAGTAGATATCTTATTATAGTGCCTGGCCATATTTTCAGCAGCGGGGCCATAAACTGTGCAGTACACAGAAACAATGAAAACAATATCAAAACGATACTCAGTCAAAACACATTCACACATGCACACATACAAATTCAAAAATGGGAGCACGAGATCGCTTATGAAAGCACATAATGTCGCGACGTTGTTCTAAATGTTGTAAGAGTCCACAGATGAGCGTGAGAACTCACGACCGCACCGGCTGCTTACAGTTTACACTGTGTGTTTTACCCAGCTTTCGCGTGTTCTGCGAGTGCACCCAACATTGTATGCCAAGTTCTGTCTGTTATCTGTGGCCGAATGATATATTTATAGAACGTGCTAAATGAACCGGTGCGCAAAGCCACGGCATACACAGGCTTTATAAATTGTCGCACGGACATACTAATAAAGCGCCATCAAAACACAAATAAAATATATTCTAAACGCAGTGCAACTAATATTCTCTGCACAGAATGTTTTCAAATTGATAGGCGCATGTAGATATGTACGTTTAGTTTAGTTATTAATGCTATTGTAAAGGTGCGAAATCCTAACTCTCCGTACACGCTAATCGCATAACAGCACTCTATTCAGAAATACGCTACGTTTTATAAATGGAGACAGGTGTTGAACAAATCATTGCAGGAATCTTAGTCCGTCGTGCCACGGCCATCTTAGCTGAGTGATCGGCAAAGCTCGCAAGATCCTGCCGGTCTACCTCCATCGGTGCTCTCTTTATAGTCGCCAGCTTTATACACTTGCCAGTCTGTACACTCACAGAATGAGCCTTATCGTTCGGATTCGCCGAAACTGTTCTGGGCAGCAGTGTCTTTTATTCCGCGTCTCGCGCATCGCGAGGCAGAAGGGCTTGATGAAAAAGAAAGTCGGTGCTGTAATAGAGCGGGTCATGCCTGTTTGCAGGCAGCCAAAGAGAAGAGACAATTTGCGCCTGAGGATGTTAGGCGGGCGCTCGACGGTTTGCCAATGCGAGCCGAGGTGAGCAGCGATTTAGCTGAGTCCCGTTTCGCGTCCTCATTCGCTCCGTTCTCGCTACGGCCGAACGTAATTTCCGCTTTCTTCTTCTTGTTTTCTGGGGGCACTGTTCATGAAGGGCGTCTCTGTGAAGGAGGCTCGTCTATATGGTCGTATCGCACAATGCACACGACGGCCCACCGCAGAGCACGGCGGCGACCGCGAGACGCCGCCCCCCTTTGGCTTCTCGGAAAACGCGCTCCCGTTTTTTTCTTGCCGGGCGCGACCGCCAGGCGGCTCAGCGACGCCTTCTCTTCTCGCCGTTGCCGCCCCGCCTTTTGTTGTTGCTCACATACGCACGCAGCTCGCGCGTTTTTAGGAACGCCGTGTCGTTTGCACGGTGTTTGTTCTGTGCCGCGCCGACACAAGGGAGCGAGATATTAACGCTGGCGCCAGAGGAGGCGGTCAGAGAAACTACTTTCGGCGCTATCCTAGCTTTCGCCATTGAAGCGTTCGTCTGCGCTCGCTTCTAGTGCCATTGTACAGTAAGCTCGTCAGCTTTGTCCTCTCCCTCCTTCTATCATTCTTGCTTTTGTTGAGCTGATTCGGCCCTCGCATAGCTATGTGTCTTCAGCTTTAAGGCGCCAAGATGATATTGTGGCCCGACGACCGGTCTCCGCCATTTGTTCATTCTTTTATTTTTATTTTTTATCTTTTTTTCCCCTAAAGATATAAAGACGCCATTCGAGTTCCCTCCTACAGCCGTCTATCCCGTATTCTCGCAGGTGCTCGATTGTACGATTGCCGTTCGCTTTTTCTCTGAACGCGCTTTTCCCCGAGCAGCAAACCGTCCTGGGGATTCTGCTCCTTTCCCGAGTCGGCAGCGTGCAAGAGGATGCCGTCCCACGCGCCGTCACTGTGCCTGCATTATTCCAGGCATTGTACAAGCACAGATCCCTGCCTGAATTTTGTCGTGCCTTGTTGGCTGCTGTGTTCGCAGCCGGTGTGGTCCCGCCTATAGTTTACTTACCGCCGCGCACTGACTTTTGCTACTGAGCTACGTTTAGCTGCACGCAGGAGTCCAAGAAAGAAACGAAATGCCCGCACAATCTGTATATTAACTTATGACTTTCGATGTGCGAGGCTTCTGTTTTTCTTTTTCGGTTCAGCTCGACGCTGCAGTCTTGGGCGAGATGAACCTTAACACGCGAACTCGAGACTCTTCGCGAGTTCAACAAGCAGGAAACGTCAGACGCCGCCAAATGCGGCGCTGACGCCGCCCATGTCTTCTCCGTGTGTAACGGCTGTCGCGATCTCGCCCCGTCCAAAGAGACGCCGGTTTTTCCAAAGACACTTCGATGGCGTCGCCGCGAGGCGTCACCACGATAAGCCGCGCTGTAGCATTTCTCGTAGCGCGCTGCTTTGGCTCCCGCTTCGATCGAAGCTTCTCCGTCCCAAAGGCCGCTAACGCGTTGCGTCCGCGGCTGCGTACTTCGACGCGCTCGGTGCCGCCCAGCTAGAAGCATGCGCTGGCTTATCCTCGCTCGCATCTGCGCGGCATCTCATTAGTTCCGTGCACCTTCGTGCGCGACGCAGCCGTTACTAAAATAGAGCTCGATGGTCTGTGGGGTCTCTATGAATATCTCACGGACAGCGTTTATTCACTATAGATTTTGGTTTCTTTATTTATACATAACTTGCAGACGTTCTGTATGCAGCCCCTGTCTATAGCATAGGTAATCCGTAAATTGCCTTTATATACAGCATATAATTTTTTTAATGCAGACGATAGACAGTGTAGAAAGGTGTCCACATACTCTCTGAAAGAAAATTATTTAGATCAGCTGAGACTTGTAACGTTATTGCGTGAGAGGACGCACTGCAAGTGCAGTTCAAGGTAAACTAATCACGTTATAACTCACGTGCAAAGCGCGTCGCTAACAAGGTCACGCGTAAACGAGCGGCACGTCTCTTCAATTTGACGCTGAAGAAGGGTCAAATGCACTTGGGTCGGGTGTGCCACCCGTGATTTCCCCTTACGCGAACGAGTACAATTATGTATCGTTTCTTTATTTTTTGCTTGTCTCGTTTTTTCGCTATCTGAGCGCGTGCCGCGGTTTCTACACAATGATAAAAACTCAACTACATGTTCGTACTATGCCGTTAGCTTAGTCAGAGAGAAGACGAGGGCGGATGTTGACGACGCAACACTAATCTCGTTTACAGGGCACAACCACTAGCCATTCGGTAAAGCTTCGTGAGGTAAAGTTCCAACAAGAATCGTATACGTGTGCTATAATGGCTTCACCGCAATACAGTCGTGTAACGCAGTGAAGCATACACAGTGTATCGCGGTGAAAACAACTCGGGCCGGATTCGCCTAGCTTTTCGTCCGTGATTGCTATTTGACATTGGCCAGCCAGCTTCGCTAATAATACGTCGAGCATCAGGATTGGTGGGAATTTCCTCTTACGAAAAATTCTAGCGTAAGAACCTTTCTGTGAATACGGGCCCTGATTTATTTACGCAAGTGCTAAACAAGTCGTCTTGCAACTACGGGTGAACGCGAGACGGGTGTAAGAGTGAGCATTGTTCCACGAGTGTAGACTTCGGCTGGCAGCTGCACGCAATTGGCACGAGTGAACGTGTATAAGCTGCCACGTCCTTGGGGCCCGCTCGAGTGTGCGCTGTGTTCTCGAAGCGGGGTACAGCGAGCCCGCGCACAGCGGGGTAGAAAACGGCGGCGACGCTTAATCGGAGAACGCATTATTAATCGCCCCGGAGAGGTAGGCGGCGTCCCGTCACAGCGTGCTGCAGTCATTCGCGGCCTTATCTAAAATTCACCAGCGGAGACGCGTTTCGTCGCCGCGCTCCGCAGGGCGACGACGCCCAGGGAGAGGACGACGTTCGGCGGGGGAAACACGACCTGTGCCCCGCTCGCCGGGATGACCCATAAAAGGTTCAACCCGTGCTCAATGTTTGCCTTCGAAACCATGTTTTTTGAATCCCCGCGGTAGCTGACGCATTTGGCTCTTGCCCTCTCAGAAAACTTCCGGTGCCACTCGCTGGCTCACGACTATGGCGATAAAGGCAACGACGCGTTTTGATCTGTAATAAATTATAACGAACCATCTCGTTTTCTTTCTTACTGTATTTTGTTTTTGCGTCCGAATACTTGAAATAGAGCTCATTGCTATGAGTTCAGAGGGCGCACCCGAGGGACAGGAGGACGGGGTATTATTGCCTGCGGACTAACTTCTCACTTCTATAACTGTCTCGCTGAATGTATCGCGTAAGGCTGACACCCGGACTACTGAGAGGCAGAAAGGGAGGCATCAACACTAGGGAATTCGGTGTGTCCTCCCTTGCGAGCACTACCAAAGCCAAATAATGCTGTTTAGCTTCAATGGTCTGCCGAAACCAGCGCATTCAGCATGACATGACCTGCAACCATACACAAGAAATGCGCTTCTACACGTGGGCCACTGCTTCCTTTTCTATACTTTTTTTTTCTTCAAGCTCAGTAACGGTAACGCGAACGCGGAACAAGTCGAGGTGTCCTTCTTGAAATTCGTGGGATATTGTTGTATGGTTTCATAGCCACCAAAGTTTAGCGGTGAAGTTCCTTGCTGTTGAAAACCGAACTATCCCATTCTATAGTTTCAGTGCGCATTAACAGTACATAGTGTCACGAATCCCGTAGCAGTAGGATGTGGTGAGAAGCCACATTTGTGGATGAGTAAGAAAATTTTTCGGTGCCATTGCAAATCGATATCATCCCGCGAGAAGCCAAGCAGGCTGGAAACGCACCTGAGGTGCTTGCCAGGTTCACTTGAACATAACTGTGCAACAGACGTTGCCTCTTTCTACTCGAACGTTATTAATAACGTATGAAATATTAGTTACCCTACTTGTTTCTTACGTTACCTCACGTTCCGATGGATGCTGCATCTATGTTGTCAAGGAAACTACGAGGCTTCCTGATAGGACCCAGCTGAGTTACGCTATGCATCTAACTTTGCGTGTGTCCTGCGTGGAGGACACGGCTCCGCATTTTCAACATTAATCGAAGCTAAACGTGATGTGGCGTTCTATTTTTTTTTAACTAAATACCACCTAAACGCACGAACGCGTAGCTCGGCGTAAATGGCATGATGTTTGACGGTCCCGTTATTTCTTTGATGTTTTCCGTAATTTCATTCCCGCATCACTACTGCATGTCTGGTACGTGTGGCATGACTATCCACAGTATACAAACCTGTGCTTGCTACATTCTTATGGTTTCGTAACAGTACAGAATTGCCCGTGAACAACAGGTTCATTTCAGCACCAGCATACACGGCCGCGTCACACGACACTATAGGCACGAGTCCGCGTGTGCCTTCTACCCGCACCACACTTCACTTTAGAAGACGTAGACAAGACGTTTCATCTACGTCACGCGCTCTTCTTTCCCAGAAGCACGCTCCCGGAAAGAGAAAAAAATATGCGTGTCGCGACACTGACACGTCAGCACGAACGTGAAAACTTCGCATGGCGCGCGCCTTCGGCAAAGGCGTAAAAAAACTGCCGCACCCACCCTTTGCTCGCTCGATGCACGTGGTCGTACGTTTGAACGAAGTCGATACACCTTAATGGCCTGCACAGTCTTGTGCGCTCGTCAGATGAAACCTACGACCCAATCGAGCACTGGCTACAAGTCGCACAACACAGCCGCTTCACAATGCAAGCTACGAGCGCCGGGGCTCAAATGCGAGCCGCCTGCAGCTGCAGCTAGCAAGTGCGCGCGCAGCGCGATGGACGCGAGTTGCGAACCAGCACCGGTAACCGTCGCAGGTGCACACTCTTGACATGCGGCGACAGCACGGGCGTAGTCTGCAACCATTTGTCCGTTGTTAGAATTAGTCATAGATGGCATGAGTACACGGAACTCCCCGTGCCCCTCATTTTTTGATTCCTCTTCCTAGATGTTGCTCTTGCTGCTGTGGCATACTGATCATTAGCCGTCTTAGTCTCCGGTTTATATACCGTGGCATGTTGCCCTCAGTTCGTATCCCCCCTCCTACCCTTGAAGAGGCCTGTTAGATGTATGTTTCCTTTCCTACTCATTTCTCTTTGGAATGCTGCTCCTTACCTTCTTCGATTCACGCGTCTTGTATCCCTGTCTGCCCGTAACAGTCCCTGCTACTTCATTAGTAAAGTCAAAACCCCATTAGCTTCCCTTATTTGCATCTGGTAAGTCATCAGGTGTTGCCAAAATTATTGTAGTTTCTTTCGGCATTTCAACCTGATTATTACTACAGGACAGCCACGGGAATATTCTGGCGATCAAGCACGCTTTCATTTTTCAGAGGAAAATTATAAGCGAATCCTAAGCAGTACTTCCATGAGCACCTTAGCTGCAGCTGTTCCTCTCACAAGTTCTTGCTTTTTCTCATATGAAGCACTCGTTGCACATGCACTCAGCATTAGCGCTCAGAAGCAGCGCGTAGCCGTGCGTGCTTGAAAAAGATTGAGCTAAGACTAACGTGGCGGCGGCTCAGACCGCCAGCCCTGCACGACGACGACAAGCAAGCAGGAGGCTAATTTTGTCGTCCAAACTTTGTCTGACTGCCACAGCAGCAAGGTAGCGGCACCTCGGATCAGGAGGAGGAGCTCAACGACATCCAGGTGCGACTGCCGAACCGGACGCCCCCTAGCGACCACCACCAGCAGCAGCTGACACCTCCGCCACACCACGTCGTCACCATGTCGCGGTCGAGTCTGAACAACCCGGCTCCGCTCGTGACCACAATGACTTCCTCGCACGCTGGGGGTCCGCCGCTGGGCGTCACCACGGCAGTGGTCAGCTACCCGCCGCCCGCGGTCGGCCCATCCTCCGACAACGACACAATCGGCGGGGGCGGCTGCTCCACCTCGCTAGGAGTGGGCGCGCCATCCAGCGCCGCCGCCTCCGCCGCGAGTGGCGCTGCGATCGCAAGTGGTGCTCAAAGCGGCGCTGCCAGCGCCGGCGGCCCCATGGTTCGCATTTCAACACTGTGATGAAGAGAAAGGCTATAAATCCGTCACCATCAACAAAGACAGATACCACACATTCACTCTCCCTCCGAAAAAAAAAAAGAAGGGAGCAACGTCGGTATCCGTTGAGGCGAAATGAATCTTGCCGGCGGCTCGGGCGCAAACTGGCGAGGCAACTCGGCGAGCGTGCACTTCCCACTTCTGTGGCCACCCTCGCGACCGCGAGAGTGACACTCCCTCTTCCGTACACCGGCGACAAAAACCGCGTTTCCGACGCTCCTGTGCCACTGTTTGTCACGATAAGCGAGGCTGGGCCTCGGCGTTCCCCCATTCCACGCTAAAAAGAAAACCGCGAGTGAAAGTTGCTTTTCCAGCTTCGATCGCGTTTATATATACCGCACGCGTGGTCGTGAGCACTTGGACACAAAATTACTCAACCTGTCAGGACAGGTGAGCGATGGACGCGATACCGGCTCTCTCGCGCGCAACTGCAACCAATATGCAAACTACTATGGCGTCTCACGACATACGTGTTGCGACTACCATCGCTTTCCTTTCGTGCTGTTCACTTCCTTTCTTTCTTTCTTTCTTTCTTTCTTTCTTTTTTTTCAATATGGAACCGCTATTGCGTTCTTGAACTACATTTTTTTTTTTTTAGCTGGAAAGCATAAAATCAAATACGGGTCATCGCTTCGTCCTTCTTGAATTTTATGTGCGTCCACAACGTTTCCCTAAGTCTTCCTCTCTCATTCCTTCTCGTTTGTGCTGCCTGAGTGGACACTGAGGGCGAAATTCTAATACAGCTTTTCTCCATTGTATCGCCAGAGTCGGTGACTATTCTACGTTCTATTTCTACGTTCTATTTCTACGTGACACGTTCTATTTATTCTACGCACTCTTGGCCACTCATATCGCAGCGGAGCATCTGAGGCCGCTGAAAGTAGACCTATCTTAACCAGACAGGACTCGGTGAGTTCCGCATGTTCACCAACGTCCAAAATACACCCGGATCGTTCTTGGATACGAATAGGGTTTGAAGCCGAGCTTTGTTTCGGGACTAGATTTAAACACCCTTTTTACGGTGCTACTGTGAGCTGGCCGATGGCATGCCTCCGCACCAATCGTGGACCTTCGTGCTGAGCTGCAATTCGGATTGCGTCATTCTCATGACATTTCCAACGCCAAAATTACTTGCATCAAATACCGTCATTGCACTCTCATTCAGCTATTTAGGTTCCTCTACATTATTTGTTCAAATATCAGTTTTTATTTTTATTTGGTGGAAAACGTCGGTCAGATCGGAGAAAGGGAAATATTAAACTTTGCCTCCATGAATTTAGCGCTTAAACTGCGGTATCGATGACGTCGTACTTACTACACGAGCTCTGGGCTATTTTCGCGTATCTTGGTCTCTTTCATGGCAAGGAAATTTCCCGCAAGTTCCTCATTTTCAATGTCGGCTGACTTTGGGATACAATGTTGCCATACTTTTTTTTATTAGGAGCAGTAATCTCATACCAGGCGCCGACGTCACGTACAGCTGATTCGAGAGTTCCGACGTGCCATCGGTACACGCTCCTTACTTTTCACAGTTTCTGGCTTACCAATAAGCCTCCTCTCACAGTAACACCAGCCTATTCGAAATTTCATTAATGTTACCCATCAGTCTAAATCAACTGATTGTTTCTTTAGTGTCTCTCCCCAAGATAACAGAACACCCAGAAGCCCACAGTGTTGGCTGTTTCCTGAAAAATATGAGTAAGAAAGAAATTGATTTCCAATCGAATCGTGGCTGCAGGAGAGAGGCAAATCTTGTCCTCAGTGTCCGTTTTGGCAAGGGAGTCCACATTAAAAAAAAAAAAAAGAAAGACATTCGCAAGCAAGCTTTTCCCTAAAGCACAACAACGCTCTGGATGCAGTAATGTGTCTTGCGACTTTTGGAGAAGGTAGCCAGACGCCAACTTCATAATGGCTGCTTGCTTTGGGGCGAAGTGGTTCCTGCTGCGTTTTGGGAATCCCCTAAATTTGTGTATTCAGGCCCGCCTGTTTAACCGGCGTGTTCGGTACAACTCTGCGCCGGTGGTTAAAGTGAAGGTTCAGCTATGCAACTCTCGTAAGGGTGCCGATACACGATGGCATCAAATAACAAGTTTCGTAACGGCGCGACTTGTCAGCCGCATCTCAACCAAAGTAATATACCGCATGTTTCACCAAATTTGAAAGAAAGAAAAAGTTTCTAGATACAAAGGACATTGCCGAAGGGATTAACAAGCGTTCTTGGCGATACATTATTTGTGGTCGATGCAATAAAAAATGTACTTATTCGCGTTAATTAGTCATTCATTTTGTTAAATTCCATCGGATAACAGCCTTAAAGAAATCACCGTTAGATATTATAGTTGCGGAATTGAAAGTAATCGGTTCTCAAGCCGTGTTCATTTTGCAAGAAAGCCTGAGCAAGGTGCATGTTCCGAGATAAACTTCCCGAAAGTGTGAGTCAAAATAATCTGGCGTTTCAAATTATCTCTTCTTTTCAAGCTTTCTTCGAGAGTTGCGGGAAAAAGCTGTGTGATGCACTATATATAACATATAGTGCATTTGGCGGCAGATTTTTGGACGAATATATCTCGAAACTCGAGTTAATATTTGGATTCCTACCGATTGGACAGGACTTGACTGCCTGACAGGTTTCAAAATTCAACATCACATTCTGTGCAGCGACATTCCTGATTGGAAAGTTAATCAGTGACCTCAAGTAAATTGAATGCTAATTACCCAAAGCATCCGCCGCTCATAAAAATGCAGTGCCGAAGAAATCGCCTCTTTGTAGTCTCTATATCGCCTGTCCTGAAAAAGAAATTCGCTCCTGTCAGCTGAAACATGTGCATGGCTGGCTGCCAGCTCTGAACCAACAAGACGGATTTTTGACGCTTGTCGCGAAACCAGCGTAGCTTATCCGGTTTCGACGGCCAGAGCCTAGCGTGCCGAACACGTCCGAGTATAAGTGAGATGTTTATACTACGTTTATAACTGCCTTTAATAATGCGCTTTCACCGCCAACGTTCATGGGCGGTGAACCCTCTGTCCGGTCGCCCATTTCCACTATCTTTCAACTGTGCGGATCTCTAATGTAACATTTACATTATGTGCGTAACGCTTGCGGATCGCGCCTTTCATTTTTAAAATTTATATAACGAGAAAAATACGGCACGTCAAAGTGGCAGCGACTACGCGGTCAACATCTCTCACCACATCGATGTGCCGGTCATGACCAGCTTCGCACATTCTGAAACCTTGCGCAAAGACTGCAGTCCATGGCTGCATTCCTCGATGTGGCAGGAGAGTTTGCCCCCGTGGCTTTTGTCATCCGAGGTTCCGCGCTGGACCTTACTTCACCCAGAAACAAGCATTCAAGGAATTTGGCATACAACGCAGCGCTTGTGAGAGCAGCCGAGTTTCCATTATGCAGATGTTTACGTTTGATCCGGTGCCGCTTTTTGCACCTCACGTAAGGTGCCCTTGACCGCGGGAAACCAAGCGGGAAACCAAGCTTTACGGACACCTTTCTGCTCAAGTTTACAACGTTACAGCAGCTCACCGTGTACTCTACACTAGTAACATAACACATCTCTACTCTTGAATCAACGACGCCAAGAGAGAGGTATAAATAAATAAAACGTCGACACAGGCGTTCCAGTCCAAGTAACTCCGAGTGCACACCGCCATGCCAAGACGTTCGTTACACTTTCTTAGTTCTTTCGACCCCCTGCTTCTAGCTCCGCAGGTCTTCCTCGCAAGCTTAGGTCCGTAAAGTTTCTACGCAAAGTCAGGGGCGCAAGGCTTGTTCGTGGTCGTCATTACATGTTGAGCAGTCTCTTTCGCTTGGTGCAAATCTCCTCCGACGTACGCGCTTGTCCCGCGGAGGTGGTGCTCGTCTACGCAAATTTTTTTAGAGACCGCGCATCTGTTGTGCGTCTTATTTTTGCTACGCATTGCACAAACACAACATACAAACGCGCACTCGAGTTTTAAGTGTATGCAGCTTTCTATGGGCGCCCCCGTGCCACCCACTTGCCTGGCGAAAAGGAGTTGTGATGACACCGTGTCTCCGGCTTTCCCCGCACGTCTTCGTGTTGTTCTGTCTGACATTGTTCGTTAACCGCGGGCAGCCAGTCATACGAGAAGGAGACACGGAGATATATATGCACGGCAACTTCTCCGCGTTATCCTTTTTCTTTTTCTTTTTATCACTCCGTTTCATCGCTTCCGAGTGAGCACTCTCGTCGCGAAATTAAGGTTGCGTCGCCTCTATCACCGCCATCGACCCCCTCCCTCTCTACATCGCTTTCTCGACGGAAGATCACATACGCAAAATCACAAATGAAGAACAAACGCGATAAAAAAAATGTGTCTAGGCAGAAGAAGGCATCTTGGTCGCTCTCTCGCAAAACCGCCGAAAGGTGTCGTCCTGCAGAAGCCGGAAGCTGGGCGGGGAAAGAGTGAAACCCCCGCCTTCCGGCCAACGAGGATGACCCTATACCGGAAGAAGTTCCACGTGTTCCAGCTCTGCGCATCTCTTTGCTATCTGTCGCTACCAGCCATGTGTGTGTTTACCAGCACGTCACAACAGTGCGTGTGTGTGTGAGCTTGGCGACGGTGTGCACGCAGTGAAAAAAAAAATTTTTTTTCGAAGACTGCTCCGCGCCAGTTCCCACCCGCCAAAAAAGGACATGGAACCCAAAAGTGTGATGATAAACTCTTCGGCAGCGCCGTGTGAAAAACGGTGCGGCAGACTTTTCTCCTTCTCTCTCTCGCTCCTACTTTAGAGACAAAACAAAAGAAAGAGGACCGAACCACTGCGGACACTGTGTGTTCGCCGGGTGTGTGTAAAAAAAAAACTTCGGTGTGTTTGTTGTGTTCTTGTTTTTCCAGACTGTTGACAAATCCTCTCCTATAGTGAAAGAAAGAAAAAATCAAGACTAGAACGCGTCGGTGACGAAGGGATGAGAAAAAAAAAGAGAGAAAACAAATTGTAAGTTACATGGTGGCAATCAAGCCCATCTCTTCTTTTTCGTTTCTTTCTTTTCGGATCTTGGCTTTCTTGCTTCTTTAGTGCCATGCTTGCAATATGACACGCTGAACGTTACTGTTCCTTGTGCAGCGTTCATAAGAAATAAACACCCACGGCATGTTTTTGAAACAACATCCGACAGTTTCATTTCACTAATGCGATCCTAATTTCAAAGCGAGCTCGCAGCAACTGATGCATCTTTCAAGTTCTTGCGATTGCTTTTAACCGTCAAAAGCTGCCTTCAAGGAACGGCAACGTGCTGCTCAAAAAAATGTCCGCGGCAACATTTGTGTTCTCTTCCCGAATCTGTCAACGCGCTTACTGTTCCCGAAGTTCGTTTCAAGTGTTACCGTGTGTTATTTGCCCTCAAGGTGTTGCCTTGCTTCAGTGATTTTAACATTTTATGCAAGATCCAGGCGTCTCCATTTCTATCTCTCTCTCTCTCTCTCTCTATCTCTCTCTCTCCGAAAACTTTGTCACGGTCGTTGTTGTTACTGTTTACCGCGATCAGCTTGCGCAGCGCTCACTTACGAAACAGTGTGTCTCTCGATCGAAAAAAAAAAAGCGATATTCTCGTCTTAGACTTAAAAAAAAAAAAAGAAGCACGCAGCACTTTCTCTTTACCAAGCATGTACTCTTATCGTCGATTAACATTCTCCCAGCATTCACGTCTTATAAACAGAGCTGACTGTTTTCGGTGTTTAACGGTAAGAAGACGGGCCGCGGGTAGCAGGGTGGGGCGTAATCAGGTTCACGTATAGATTGCCTAGTCTGTTGTTATCTCTATTTTTTTTCTCCGTGCAATCCTTGTTTTGCACGGACGTGTGACGTCCATTCGGACACCAGATGCTACTGCAATCATTCAAGCTCCCTGAACACACTCGTGCTAGTTGTCCACCAAGCTTACTTAGGCGAGTGCGAGACTATGCTCGAGCTGCTTGTCCCTTTCGAAGGCGTCTTTACGTGTACTGTGTAAATGCTTCGTCATCGATTCCTTTGTAATACTCACTCTCTAACACAGTGGTCCAGCATGTCCGTCGTAGAATGGTGCTCACGTTTCGTGCCAATTTACTCAAGCGGCTTCGTGTGTGAAAAAAAAACTACATATAGATTTAAGGAAAGGTGCGCTACCCACCATATCGCAGCCACACCGCCTTCGCGAGCAGTACGGCTCGTTCTTCTTTGCCGTGTGAGACCGAACACTGGAAGCTCTGCTTGCAAGCCGGTGACTATTCAGACACTCTTTTTACGCCACGCGCGCGCGAGTTGAGAGAGGCGAACAAACACACCCACCGGCAGAAACTGTACGTCGTAGTGCAGCTTCTCTTTCGTCCAGTGTTCACGGGTCGTCTTCTCCAAGTCCTGAAAGTGGCCGATAGTGCTCAGAAAATTTCGCCCCCTCACCCAACAGCCTCTTTCCTTCGTCTGTACCTCTAATGAACTTCAGAGACAGTAAGAGAAAAGAAAAACAAATGAGCATGACTCGACGTTTTACGAGACATATTAACGAGAGACGCAGCTAATGTCAGTGAGCCTGCCGTCGACGGCACGAGGTAGACCACCGCCCACTTAGAGTTTCAGTGTAGTTTTTAGCGCTCAAAGAGAAGATGCGGCTCGTTCTCCCCTGGGGGCATGGCCTCCAAGATCAAGAGGTCATGCCTCCCAGCCTGTCTTCTGATCTCGGTGGCCATGCCGGGGGCGAAGTTTTGCAGGCCGACGTCGCTTGGCGGCGCGCGGTGACCACAACACTTACGTCACAGCGCGAATCGTCTTGAACCGCTGCCGGCGCACGCCTTATAATTTTCGCAGCCACTGCTTGTAGGCCGCGACCGCATAGCATCCTATATTTTGCGCTCCCTTCGATAGGCAGTCCTGTGAATCTTCGGACGCATCCCACGGAAAAAAAAGGTTGTGACCACGTCGGCCTTCGAGCAGACGACCCTGGATCGCCAGTGATCGGTGACGACGGACCTTAGATTTGGTTGTGTCCAACAGTGTGTTTTCGTAGCCGTCTATACTGATAGACGAAGTATGTATAGGTTGCGTTGGGCGGTGTCGAATTCGGCGCTCACTCGCACACCAGCTCCCTCCCCCTTTTTTCCGAGGTCGCGCAGGTGCGTCGACATATTTCTGTGTTTAGCAGAGTGCAACGCTGTCTCTACGTTTCTGGTTGCGCGTCTATGTGGTGCTTTGTTCCGCATGTCTGAATGGAAATGTCGGAAACTAAAGTTTCGTTTTACCCCTAGAGTTCGCTCCGGCAAAGCTGTTACGCGAAATCCAAAATTCGCAATCCTGCAACGCCCACTGGTGCAGCCAGCCAAGCCGTTGTCCATGAGAGAAATGTATACTATGTGTTTCTGAGCCCTAGTTGAACGTGCTCACAGCGCGTCGTATAGTCTGTCTGCTTAGAGCTAGCGTCACAATGTAACAAAAGCTTCTGGACGCAAAAGTTACTTACATTTGGCCCACCTACTCGGAGAGATCTCGCTGGAAAGCCGCCTATAAGTAGTGCTATGCAGCAAAGCATTTTTGTTCGGGAGTTCTTAGTGATGCCAGCCAGAAAAACCAGACGTCGAACTTCAGGGGAAGAAGCCGTTGTGAAAACTTGCTGTGAGAAAAGTCGTCATTTCTTCGTGTGCCTAGGATACTTACGAGCTTTAGAGAGTAAGAATGTTCAAATACATAACTGTGTCGTCGTTTTTATGCTTGGCTTGAAGAAGAAAACAAAAACATTAACATGAAAAAAATGAACATTTAGGGCTAGATCTACTGTGCCGTTAAGTTCCTGCTTTTTTTCTTCTTTTTTTTTTTATTCGTAGTCGCAGTACGTACGGTCATTTCAAAAGAATAGTGTTTCCAAATTATGTGGCATTCTGTCGCAATCCAAATACACTTTCTGCAGAAAAAGTATTTTTTTTTTTTTTGCTAGTGTGGTGTTCTTTCACACTTGTATATCCCAGTCTAGCCTTGCTCTGTCTTCTTTGCAATGTTGGACAACAGGCCTTTATTGCAGGTGGCGCACAGTACCTGTCGGAAACCTTTCGCCACACTCTCTGAGAAACATTATTCATTTATCGCCTCAATATTCCCGTACCAAGCGTCGCACGAGCGCCATACAGTGTAGGAGTTCAGAGAACCGTCGCTCGTCCCGTGTAGGCTCATAGCAAAACGTGGGGCGGCGGTCAACACGTAGCGTCTACTCTTTTTCTCACGCGAGTGGTTATACCGACACAAAGTATACTCGCAGACATCGTAGTTAATCTCTAGATTTCAAAACATATCGAATCACTTTTTGAGCGATGAACGATCGAGCCCCATATCAGTTGCCACCAGTGATGCCAACCCGAGATTTTAACTGTGGATCTAACAATCGTTGTAAGATTGTTTTTTTTATTATTGTTATTGCTT
This sequence comes from Dermacentor silvarum, assembly GCF_013339745.2. NCBI lineage: Eukaryota > Metazoa > Arthropoda > Arachnida > Ixodida > Ixodidae > Dermacentor > Dermacentor silvarum. The sequence continues at coordinate 15,544,200 of NC_051161.1, forward strand.
TTCGACAATTGGAGGCTTTAGACATTCGCTTATTTTTCGGGCATGTCGTTGAACCACGCTAGCTCAATGTAAGCAATGAATGCGCGTTCATACGTTGGTCGAGGAAAACTAATATGTGAGACTCAGGGCTCAAGCAGCGCGGTAAGCGAGGCCATTGTTGGTCAACATTGGTTGTATAATGTTGCTAACTCGGCCCAACAGTGGCCTACGCCACGAAATACAAGGCTAATGTGGTCCAACATTGGCTCTACCTTGGCCTGGCTTCCTGTGCTGCTAGTATAGCTGCTCCGCAAAGAAAGATTTATAACTTACACAGTCCGGCTGCACTACTTTGTTGCCTGTGCAACCAGTCATCAGGACGAGTCCTGTATATTGTCAATACAGCGTGGTATGTAGTCAACGCATATAGCAGCTCTTAAAGTGATCTAAGACGTCAGGTGCTATAATAGGACATCTGCCATAACAACTCGCCGAATACAAAGCCATGAACTGTTTTCTACGAAGCATGCATTCCATGCTACGGGACTAGACACCAGAGGTTGGCAACACTGGTTACCACAGCATTTTGCGGGCGTAGTCGAAAAGCAGCGCCACCTTGCTGAAAAGCAAGAGAATGCAAGCGTCGGTTCAGTTTCCGCTCGATCGGCGAGGCTTGAGGCGAGAGACTCGGCGCTCTATTAATAGTTGTGTGCCTCGGAAGTATGTATTCGGTGCATCCCGTATAAGCCTAGCATAACCGGTCGCCATCTTCGACAGGTGCCACTGCAGCATGACGAGCAAAGTACAGGATAATTTGGCAACGCATTTTCGCGTGATTCTCTCGTGCTATCGGTTCGATGTCTTTTGTTCTTTAGAGGAAGAAGGCTTCTGTGAGATTTTGGGTGTTGCTGTTTTCTTTTTTCTTTTTCATAGAATGGTGGATATTATAATTCTTTGTTTGCTTGCCCACACTACGACCAGCAGACGCGTGTTGATTAGCTTAAAATTGCGCAGGCGCGTTGTTGCTTTAGCGCGTTGACTGTAATGTCCGGATGGTGTCGCAAGAAAGTTTAGGGTAAACGTTGTTTGTTCAACGTGCACAGTCATAGTGCCTACGTCCTGTCTGCATCGTTCGTGCTGTCTCCCCAGAAATGTGTTGTCACAAGTTGCGAGCTGTGGACGCGCCGCGTAAGTCATACCTGGAGCACTTCGACCAGTCCGTGACGGTGATCACTCTTTTTAGTATATGGCTGAGTAAATGACAAAGAGAAACGAGCTGTTCTCTACTTAAAGTCATTACTGACTCAAGTTGTGCACCATGTCGCAGTTTAGTTTCCGGGCTTTGTGGTGAATAGGATGTATAGGAAAGAAAGGCCGAACATAGCGGCGTTGCACGTTTCTATGTGTCAATGGAACCTTGCCGTAGTTTACATTTGGTCGGCGGATTCGAAAGGCGTCTGTTTCGTCCAAGCTCCACGCTTTATGTGTACCTACGATTCGACACGAACCCGAACCTTAACTATTCAGTGGTTTCTTCGGATTGAATTCTTCCACCCGATTGCTTTCTTTTCTCTTTCTTTCCATTTTTTTTTCACAATTTTTCAAATTAGCAGGAAGTTCTCGACGCATTTGAGCGCGACCAGGTCTATCGGGTATCGGGTAGCGCGATAGTTCTAAGTATAGAGCATGCAGATGTCAGAGGTTGTAACGCCTACAAAGTGCTAGTTAGCTATTAACTAGTCGTATGTGTATACTCAGACGTATTTCTACACGGAGACAAATAAAAAAAATAAAAGCAACAAGCTACACTTGGCTGTCATCACCGACTGCTGGAGCTTTTCTTTTTTAGATGCCTTTTTACACTGTTCGTTTTTATTGTTGTTCGGGATGAGTTTTAAATAGCCACGATGATCGTGTAGTCAGGTGCGACTAGAGAATTCGTAATACCGTTTGTATGTTCGGTAGAATAGAAGCCTATACTACCTAGCTCGTATTCGTTCACCCTCCCTAATATGGCAACCTTTCTTTCCTAGTTTTTTTTTTTTTTTAATCAGACACTAAGGCCGTTTGACACACGTTCTTTGTACAGGCCATGATTCTCCTTGCCGACTGTCCACGGGACGCTGGCGTTCATACCAGGCACGCTTCTTTCGTACTGTTCAAAGCTGAAAAAAAAAAGGTGGAGGGGAGGGGGGGGGGGGGGAGAGGGCGCTCTGATTCCAGCTGGTCGAATTGCTTTGAATAACTAAGCGCTCTGAGATAACTTTTAAATAGGCCATGTGTATAGAGTCACCTTCCGTTAGGAACTTCAATTCTCACGATTGAAGCGCCTTGGCGCCATTGAAATCGAATCCTACAGTGTCACTATTAGGAACAGTGCACAGCCGCGTGTGATACGAAGGTGACCACGCTCGCGTCGGTCAAATTAAACTAATACGTCTATTCTGGCTCGATGCTGGCTTTGGCATCTTGACAAATGACACTGGAAGGTGGATAAAGTAAAGGTCGACGTAAAGTGGCATATCTTCTACACCCTTATCGTAAAATTATCTGTGTGGGGGCACCTTAATCCAGCTCCAATAAGAGCACTTCATGCTTAGTAATAGTGACTGCATTACAAATAAGTTCCAGGTTCGTCATTGTTATACCTGCAGGTGCCATCTGGAACACTCAGCGGTTTCGAGCACCATCTAGCGTGTGTAATGCGAGGGAAAGAAAATTAAGAACGCCCGTGGACAGACTGCAAGTGCTACCAGGCCGCTTTAGTGTACATAGCCAAACTGACGCCAACGATCCGTTTCAGGATCACCTTCGTTACATGCGTGTGACCTGTAAAGAATGTCAGCACAGGAGTCTCTAACTGCGTCTTTTTTTGACGCGTCCGTGGAACCTATCCCGCGCAGCCAAGCAAAGCAAACGCTGTTCCCAAAACCGCGTGCAAAAGAACCCCCCGTATTCAAAACAAGCCTCGACTCCAGTCCTCATGGTCGACCCCCACGGGGATAGCTCCGCTTCTGCGCTGTAGTAGCTTCTACGTTTCAGCAATTCTCGTTTGCGATCGTTGAGCTGTAATCCGGGTACTTTCATTGTCTACTTGAAGGCAATGAAACGTTTCACAAGCAAGTCATCACTGTAGTGATCGCCGATGAGGGTTAATGAAGCGCAGTAATTGATTCAGGCGAAGGGTGACGCTGCCTTCCAGTACGTAGTGTTGGGAAAGAGGTTTGAGTCGAGGCAGGTTCCTGAGTACTTCAGTAAGTCAAAATCAGTGCGGTAAAGCGTTGCATTGTTGCGGATGCTTGTACAATTTAGTGCCATAAAAATGACATTCAGGATGTGTCAGCTCAATTAAATGTTTATTTCGCTCATCTGCTATGATTTCTCACTGAGGCGTTAGTGCGTTCTCTCTCTCTTCTTTCTAGTTGTAAACGCTAAGGCTGGCACCGGGTACAATGGTTTAGTGTGTTTTCGCAATGTTGAACGTTCCGAGTGCAGACATTCGTTGTTCAGTTTCCAGTTGTCAAGTGATGGCCGCGTTTTGATGGTCGTCAGCCGAGTGCGTCTCAGTCCATGGCAACCAGAGTTTGGGAACAAGTTCGCTTGCTTGAGAGCCAGACCAGAAGGTTACGTCTTCTGTGAGAGTAGCGATTGAGGTTATTCCAAAAGGAGTTCTTTGAATGGACCGAGTGTTGAGCGAGGTTGTAAGATGTATGCATGGCCGCGGCGTAGTTATATTAATATTTTCTAAGGCCGTCTGCAGAACACGAAGTTCAGTGTTAGTAACTCTACATAAAGTGGATTCACAGGTCACCTCGGAATCTTTGTTTCGCCTGATATTCAACATTTCGAGATCATCAGATTAGCTTAACTATAGTAATGTACAATTACGAATAAGTCATTCTTTATTTTTTTAGTCTCTCTCTGTCTCTTTGACTGTCTTAATAAGATTACCGTGCCCGCGACCAACAGCCGAGGTGCTGCTGGTCTGAAAGGTTTCGCCGAAGAATGTTGAACACGCATGCAAGACGTTACAATTCGTTCGAACGTGAAGTCAAGCATGCGATGCGCGTTTTCAACAGCCAAATCGCTTTCACTTTGAGAAGGAACGCAGCACACGCACGGCTTTCGTGGTCGGAATGGCAGGACGCGAACTATGTGGATGGCATCGGCGCCAGCTAACTCAACGGCAAATTTGTTTCCCCCCAAATGAGCGGCGCATAGCGCCCTACGTACTACCCTTGTTCTCCCACAGCGCCGACAGAAGGGGCGAGTTACCCGAAGGGCCCACGTGTTACAAACACAGATCAATCTAGGCGCATAGATCGTCGTCTTGCGGTTTCCTAAAGATAGCCGGCACATGGCCATGAGCTCTGTTTAATCTTTAGGTCCGCACTGGCTTCCCATATCTCGGGCGGGAACCCATATAGTGTGCTGGTCCGAATTCCCACTGTCGAGTATTTTGCGCACCAGGAATCGGTGGAGGAGCAGCTCCTCTAAGAATGATTTGTGTATAATTTTTATTCGAAGCACGAACGGCGATATACAAATCGCCGTTAATGACCATAGGCCGCTGCGATCGCACGTTAGGTTGACCTTAGACACAAAAAGTGGGAAGGCGGCACGACACATCCGCTAAAGGCGTAATTAAGCTTCCAAGTCCCCTAATAATTTTCTTATTTTGATTGCGTGTATAGGTTTTCGCGGCGCCCTCCAAGATGCGCCTGTGATAAAGTTTGTAGCGAAACAGCTTTTTTTTTTTTTCAGATTATAGCTGCAACTTAAGATTGCGATATGCAATAACATACCACCGCTTGAACGTGCTCTTTAATGGAAATTCCTAAGACGGTATTGACTTAACGGGAGCCGAGTAATCGCAATAGGTTTGAAGGCAGTCTTAAACTTGCTCTTCGTGAATACGAATGTCACGCACTTTGTACAGAAATTACGCTCGCATACAAGTTTTTTTTTTTTAGATATATATTGTCGAAATGGGCAGTATAACATCTGCGAAGGAGACTCACAGCTTCTCCGGAAACAGCGTTGTGGTGTTGGTGCTTTAATTTGTTTTAGCGTCCAGCAAGCCCACCGCTTCAACACTCCCTCACGAGATGCAGCAAAAATAAATAAGTAAATAAATAAATGGCCCGCCACTCTGACGCCATAATCTATAAGCGTGGGCAGCTGTAAACAAAAGGCGTAAGACCATTCAACACCATGTTCGTTTTGTTAAGCAGAAGCGCTTTACTCGTCTCTTGCTTCTTTTTCTTTCTTTTTTTTTTTCTTTTAGGGGTTTCCTACTGTCGCCGAGTTTCGTAAAAAAATATTACAATACATTCTAACAAAACATTAGCGCAGAGGTCATTTTTAAAGATTTAGAGAAGAATTTTAAGGAAACAAGGACCAGTTAAGGTTCTTTTCACTGAGGCCTATACTAATTTCCCTACCTTTGCCGCTGTGCAGCTGAACAAAATTCTGCGACCCGCGCGATCCCTATGCTTCTATAAGGCCTATTCCGCTTCCGCAACACCACCTGGTGCTCCTACCTTCTATCTCTTCACCGTCGGGGTATGTAACAAAAAATTACGTCAACACTGGCGCAAACTATAATCGTCGCGTGCTGCTTTGCATATTGGCAGACTGGAACTACGACGAAGGCAGTCTTGAAAATACTAATTAAACGTGCATACCTTACGCCTGCATCGGCTTTGAAATCGAATAGCCCGACGGGATCGCTTTGTTATCGCTTGCTTACTCTTTTTCCCAAATTTTTTTTCGCATGTGAGCAAGGAAATAAAGCTTTCTCACCGAACTGCAATGTACATATGTATCTAACGAATCACGCGGCTCGCCTGGACGACGTAAGTGTGTGTCCGACTCAGTTTTCTTGTCAATCACGGCCGAGTCCGCAGTTTCCACATGCACCTGATTGCGGCGGGATGCCCGTAATAAGACCCTGTGCGTGGGAGAGCCTCGACTGGTAGGAGGTGGTGCCTCTTTAAAAGGAGATCATACGCCCCCGGACAACCGTGTTATACATAAACTAAGCAATCTCTTCGGAATGTGATCAGATTTTTGGTCTCGCCTCGCCTGCGTGCTCGTTGGCGGAAGCTGTGTCTCTGCTCAAAAGAAGAGGCAAAAGACAAGAGAAAAAAATTTGGCTCGGGCGCCTATACAATAAAGTGATCAGCCGCAAGAAAACGCATTTCGGGCGTTGTTTGTTGGCGTTGTGTTACAGCGTTCACGTAGCGCTCGCGCGGCGACCTCTCTCTGTAATGTGGGCCGAAGCGCGTCACATGTGGTTACACGATTGCGTAGGAAACCGCACGGTACGTACTACGGCCGCGGTTGTCGCGCGGTGCGCGCGGTGGACGCGCTGACGCCAGGCGACGCGACGCCTCAAAACACATCCGGAATGCGATTCCTTGCGGTTGCCGCTTAAAAAGCGCGTCGTCGCCAGCGCCGTCGGTGCCGACGGTCGCGGCGCCCGGAGCCATTTTTTTGTACGTCCCCGTCGCTGTCTCGTCCGGCCGGTGTCCACCGGCCGCGCCTCACGAATGCAATACGACCACCGCGTTCCTGCGGTTTTTCACGCGGGCCTCGCAAGTGTTGTTCCTTCTTGTTATCTTCTATGTTGTGTGGAAACCGAGAGAGACATCTTTTCCATTCATGATGTGATGTCCCACAAACTTTCCCCGCCCCCCGTTTCAATCATTAAGGTAAGCATTTAATAAACTGCCTGGCTTACGAACCACTGTCTCTTTCTCTTCACTCTTTGCTAGTGAGTGATTGAGTGAGTGAGTGAGTGAGTGAGTGAGTGAGTGAGTGAGTGAGTGAGTGAGTGAGTGAGTGAGTGAGTGAGTGAGTGAGTGAGTGAGTGAGTGGGAAACTGGGCGGGTGGTTACAAAGGTAATTACGTACTGTGGGCGTGCGGGAAAGTGAGCAAGCTAACAAATGGGTGTATTGTTCGGCGAGTGAGTGAGTGAGTGAGTGAGTGAGTGAGTGAGTGAGTGAGTGAGTGAGTGAGTGAGTGAGTGAGTGAGTGAGTGAGTGAGTGAGTGAGTGAGTGAGTGAGTGAGTGAGTGAGTGAGTGAGTGAGTGAGTGAGTGAGTGAGTGAGTGGGAAACTGGGCGGGTGGTTACAAAGGTACGGTGGGCGTGCGGGGAAAGTGAGCAAACTATTAAATGGGCGTATTGTTCGGCGAGTGAGTGAGTGAGTGAGTGAGTGAGTGAGTGAGTGAGTGAGTGAGTGAGTGAGTGAGTGAGTGAGTGAGTGAGTGGGAAACTGGGCGGGTGGTTACAAAGGTACGGTGGGCGTGCGGGGAAAGTGAGCAAACTATTAAATGGGCGTATTGTTCGGCGAGTGAGTGAGTGAGTGAGTGAGTGAGTGAGTGAGGTGAGTGAGTGAGTGAGTGAGTGAGTGAGTGAGTGAGTGAGTGAGTGAGTGAGTGAGTGAGTGAGTGAGTGGGAAACTGGGCGCGTGGTTACAAAGGTAATTACGTACTGTGGGCGTGCGGGAAAGTGAGCAAGCTAACAAATGGGTGTATTGTTCGGCGAGTGAGTGAGTGAGTGAGTGAGTGAGTGAGTGAGTGAGTGAGTGAGTGAGTGAGTGAGTGAGTGAGTGAGTGAGTGAGTGAGTGAGTGAGTGAGTGAGTGAGTGAGAAACTGGGCGGGTGGTTACAAAGGTACGGTGGGCGTGCGGGGAAAGTGAGCAAACTATTAAATGGGCGTATTGTTCGGCGAGTGAGTGAGTGAGTGAGTGAGTGAGTGAGTGAGTGAGTGAGTGAGTGAGTGAGTGAGTGAGTGAGTGAGTGAGTGAGTGAGTGAGTGAGTGAGTGAGTGAGTGAGTGAGTGAGTGAGTGAGTGAGTGAGTGAGTGGGAAACTGGGCGCGTGGTTACAAAGGTAATTACGTACGGTGGGCGTGCGGGAAAGTGAGCAAGATAACAAATGGGTGTATTGTTCGGCCAGTGAGCGAGCGAGCGAGCGAGTGAGTGAGTGAGTGTGAGTGAGTGTGAGTGAGTGGGAAACTGGGCGGGTGGTTACAAAGGTAAGTACATATGGGGGGCGTGCGGGAAAGTGAGCAAGCGAATAAATGGGCGTATTGATAGACGAGTGAGTGAGTGAGTGAGTGAGTGAGTGAGTGAGTGAGTGAGTGAGTGAGTGAGTGAGTGAGTGAGTGAGTGAGTGAGTGAGTGAGTGAGTGAGTGAGTGAGTGAGTGAGTGAGTGAGTGAGTGAGTGAGTGAGTGAGCGAGTGAACGAGTGAACGAACGCGTGTGTACGGGCTGTTGCGTACCCTTTGTTGTGCTCGCACGACCACCGGTTTGTTTGCTTTCTTCACTTGACTGGTTCATCGGCTACAAAATTTTCTAGATTGTACAAAGTGTGACAAAGTTCAAATAGTTGTGAAATTTAGCACGCAACGCGCATTTAAAAGTAAATAAAACTGCAAATAAATCTTGCCATTAAGTGCGAGGACTGCACATATTACTTATTATTACATAAAGAAAAATGGGAGGTGGGCCTCTTCGGTGCCGCCTATCCTAAAGTCCCCAAAAAACTACTCGGGAAAAAAAAAGAACATATGGAGACGACAAGATGAAAATAATTTATACGATGATAACTTGTGCTGCGTTGGTTCAAATATAGGAACTTGATACATACCAGTTAGTTTTCCTGTTGAATATTTAGTTTCATTTAACACTTTATGAAGGGCGTGTGTGTTTCTGAAAAACTTTTTGAGCACCCTTTCATATTGCTGACGACTGTTCATCATTCGGAGTGGCAGGAATTTGCTGTACGAACAATTCTAGCGCAAGAGTTGTTTTGTGAACACAGATGCTGAAATCGGTAACCTAACTTTATGCTACTTTGTCACACTTTTCAGCGGGAAATTGACAATGGTTTGTTCATCTCCGCGCTTAGTTCAAATTATGTTGGCTGACACCATGCATTGAAAGTTATTCGAGAATTCTGCGTTGAACAAGCGAGATCACACTGACGAAGATCTATTACTATAGCGCAACGTGTTCGGAGGACGAGGTCTTTAAGAAGCAATTAGCTAGACTGTCTTGTTATTTATAACACATGAAATAATTTCGGTTCGATCGTAATAGTGTAAGAGGTGCGCATAACCAGAGATATTTAATTGAACGGTCACTAAGGCGAGGTTATGAAGAGACATGTTGGCCAACCGGGTGACTGCCACTGCAAAAAAAAAAAAAAATACACACATGTAACGCAATATTGTAATTTAATGACGCGCAGTCTGTCTGAGTTAGCGAGAGAGAGAGAGAAACGAAGATGGGAAATGTAGGGATGTTAACCAAGGACGTGCCTGGTTGGCTACCCTACACTTGGGGAGGGGGAAAGGGGAAGAATAGATAAGGAGAGAAAATAAAAAAAAATGGAGTCATTCATGCGCAGAGACAGTCAAAGAAGAATCTCCGCTGTCACAAGCGTTCGTACAATCCAGTGCTCTTCACGAACTGCAGAAGGGCTTTTGTGGCCTTTTGCATGCAAAAATGCATAGGCCATGCATGGCCCTAGAATCTTTTCTTCCGAGAGCGTTCTGTTATCTAACAGGTTGAGCTTAGCTTGGAGAATACGTTGTTGAGTGTCAAAAGATGGACAGTGACACAGAAGGTGCTCGAGAGTCTCGTCGCACCCGCACAAAATGCACGCCGCACTGTTGGTCATCCCTATTAGGAACGAATAGGCGTTGGTAAATGCGACACCCAACCACATGCGACACAGTAAAGTTGTTTCACGACGGGAGAGTCCAGGTGGTAGGCGAAGTCGCAAGTTAGGCTCAAGAGAGTGCAGAGTGCAAGTAGCAGCAGTAGTGACTAACACGAACACAGCTTTGTCGTCTACAGCTGAGCTCTCTGTGTCAAGACAACGACAGCGATAAATAATGATTGCCGAGGGAAGAATTTTGATGAGAAGTGTATGCAACACAAAAGTAAGACACATATGTAACTACATTTAAGGTTTCTATGCCCTTTGTGTGACAGTCTTACATCCATTTTGGGAAACCGGCCAAGAATGGTCACCCAGTCGCACACGCCCAGTGGCCGAAATTGTCACTCGTGCACACATCCAGCGATCCAAGTTGCTGTCTACTTGGCGAGACAGCACTCGGAAGCAAGTTCCCTTGTGGCCTCCGAGATCAGGCGCTGTTGCGATCTCGAAGGCCACCACCCATATGTACTTCTATACCCTTTGTGTCACAGTTGCACACTTATTCTGGGGGATTGGCCAAGAATGGCACATCCCAAGTGTCAGTGTGCCCAGTTGCGCATAACCAATGGCCCAAATTGTCTATTCGAGGCCCGCCGCGGTAGCCCAATATATGTCTGTGACGTTGCGCTGCTGAGCTCGCGGTCGCTAGTTCGATCCTGGCCGCGGCTACCACATTCTCATGGTGGCGGAATGCAAAGAAATATTGCAGTTTCGCCGTAAGGGCGAAGACGACTAGCAACATGTTCGTATATTACATGAAGTGTAAGATTCGTAGCTGTAATGGCAGTATGAAATGAAGTAAACCTAAGCTAAGTATAAACGAGCTGTTGTGCTAGGGGTCCTCTGTTTGAATACTGCCATCGGACAATTTCATTTATGTTTATTAAAGCCAAAGTATTTCTTAGCAACTTCACTACCACTTTTCCGTATCGGGTATGTTTCAAGCCTCAAACCTCTTTCCTGGGCCGATCCCGGAGGTAGTGCCACAGCCGCTAAATAAATTAACAAAAAAAAAACTTTTTTTTTTAACCAGCGGTCGTGGTAGTGCACAGCCGGCCGCGCCAATAAAATTACATCATTTTCAGGTTTGAGCTCTGCTATTGTTTCGCACTCCTAATATTTATGTCTGAGAAGATAAAAGGCATGCGCTGTCGCTGTTTTGTTTCATAGCATTTCTTTGTGAGCTGCCATTCTCAATATTCTGAGGTATAATTTTGTCAAGGCCTGGTATGAGCAACTTTAGTGATAGAATGGTGTGCCAATATAACCCGCATACACCGCATGTCAGATAGCATGACGTGGCATATAGCAGACATACACCTAAATATATACGGAACCTCACGGCGACGACTACTTAAAAAATTCACTAGGAGTGTACATTTAATTGATATCGCAATAAAACGCTCGTGTATACCGCGCATTTGGTGCACGTTAGCGAAGCTTAGGTGGTCAAAATTAATCCGTAACCCCCGACTACGGCGCGTCTCATAATCATACACTCTAAGAAGAAAAGGAGGAAAGGGGGTATTGAGGTTACTCCTTTAGGGGAGGAACTGATTTGCCACAACCATTCCTCCCTTTGTGGGACAAGTGAGAGGGGATGAACTGTTACTCCCCATGCGGTTACTCCTTCGAGGACTAACAGCTGCTCTTTTCCAATGCTCCTCAAGGGAATAACGGGTATTCTTTCCGATGCTCCTCGAAGATGGAATTAATGAAATTAGCCATTTATACGCTGATAAAGAATAACTGAACTGAAAAAAATGAAAAAAAAGAAACGCACCCGCAAGTAGGATTCGTACTCAGGTCCTGTCGCTCACAAATCGGGTTCTCTAACCACTTCACCATGGCAACTCGGTTGACAAAACAGGTTACTGAGACAAACTTAACCACCTCAACGCAGGTGCGGCAATACAGAAGAGACTCGGCATTTGGTGTATGCTATGCGGGGAGAGTCTAACGTTGCGCATACTTACAACTATAAGCGACTACATAAAGGAAGCTGCCCGATTATTGTTACGATGATTTAAACTGAGACATTGCGTGATGTTATTGTACATAGCGAGCGCAAACAGGGCACTCAAGACTACAGAGAAGGCCAACTTATCTATCGCTTAGCGTGCCCCTTTTGAGCTACACATCGCTTCAGTTAAGTTTATAGTCTCCTTGAAATGAAATGAACTTGGGATTATTGACCAAGAAAATCTGGCAGTCCATCAACGACTTGCGCGTTTAATGTGTATCGTTCACTTACGGAAGTGCATGGCTCTTCACATTCCAACGTTTACATTTCCCTCAATCTTCTCACAAAGAGGCAAAGTGCTGCTTTGCATGTAGTTCAATAGACAGTGCACGAACTTCGAACTATTCACAATTTATAGACAATACCTTTTTCGCCGCATCACTTCACGACACGGACGAAAACAGCGGAGTGCATGCATGGGGAGTAACTGTTGCCGTTAGTCCTCCCCGTTGCTCTCTTTCGGATCAGGGATCATACACTTACTCTCCGAAATTTGCACACACCACGCACACTTCTGCCGTTACTTCCTTGAGGGACCAAAGTGCCCTTTTTTGGACAAACTGTTCAGTTACTCCCGTTATCCCCGCCATACTTCTTAGAGTGATCATCGTTTTGGGACGTAAACCCCAGAATTTAATTGGTGTTTTCATCTATTCGGACGCATACTCAGTGGCCTAGGCTGTTTTCTACTCGGCAAGCCAGAAGCAAGTTGTTTCGTGGCCTTGGATATTGGGCGCCGGTGCAATCTCCGAGTCCACGGTTGGGGCACATATTTAGTGGCTCAAGTTCTTGTCTGTCAGGCAAGACAGCAGCCAGCAGCAAGTTCTTTATTCGGGCACATGCTCACATACTTAGCGGCAGCTGTCGCCCTTACATGGTGACTACAGCTCTCTATTTTATGTTCATTTCAATCCAAAAAAGTAGGGGGTTGATTAGCATGGTGCGAAGCATTCTATAGTGGCTCCTTATTTGCGCGTTTGCGAGCTAAACGTTCTTGCTTCTCTTATCCCGTTAGATTGTGGTAGCGTTGCCTATCGCTGGCTGTTCTGGCGCATGGCATAGAAGCAACGTTCACATTATTTGGTCGAGGCATATTTGCAGTCCCAGAGCAGGAGCAGCTGTGGAGAGCGACGTCCAATCATTGCACCAATGAACGCTCGCCTCCGCGCCAGGTGCGCGCCAGTTGCGATGTAGCTGCGCCTCTTGCTCATGGATAGGGCGGAGCTTCGGACTTCGTTGTGGTTGATGTAGCTTTCGTGCCCAGACGACCTAGGACCCGCATATTATTCTATGGTCACGTGACTCACCTTTGCCGGGTCCTTACTACATTAGAATACAAATTGGTTGTTTTCAAACTCCTAAGTTAGCGTATCACTTCACATTCCTCCCAAAACCAAAAACTTGAGTTTTATTTTAAGTTTTATAAGTTAACTACCTATATATCCTCATGGGTTTTGGATACTATAGACATTATTAGGTGTAGTTTAGGATTACATCATTGTTTTGCCGGATATGTAAGTGGTGTACCGAATTTTAAGGGGAACCAAAAAGTTTAAAATGACCTTGCGTGACCTTGCTGAGAGCTTCCCTATATAATGCTTTGCATTTAAAAAATGCTCAGTAGCACCTATCTAGCGGCCCAAGACAACAACTCCCCTACTCTGCAAGAAAACAACCGCAAACTGAGGGAAGAGCAAAGAAAGATTCGCTTCAAAATTAGTGCAGCAGCGTTGTGCCAAAGGTACCGTACCTATATAGTTACCGCATTGTAGCATGAAGATTGCGCCTCTGTCATGTCAAGGAATTTTGGACATTGGCCATTTCTGAGTTCTCCGCAGTTAAGCAGCTCAACTCAATTGGGCAGACATTTAAAAAAAATGATATTTCAGAAGGCCGTCCTAATTTCAACAAGTTTCCGCTAAGAACGGCGAGAGGGTAGGCCTTTTTATTAACATACGTATTTACGGCACTTAGTCGTAACATCTTTGCTGCATTATAACAGTGTGTTGGTCAGGCGACCAGCTATTTCGAAAAGGGGAGCCATTGAGGTAGCGAAGAACTTCGTCGGGCGGCGAACGTCCGACGGCCGGCGTCAAGAAATTTGCCGTCCGCAGCCGATCTGCCTGTCCAAACATTTTCGTCGGGCGAACGCCGCCGCCGGAAGCGTCTAGCGCGCAGCGGTGGACGACAGCCAATCAGGAGGCACTAGTTCCGGTCGCAATGCATGCTGGTGTTTCGCGCGCGCGCGCCTTTTCGCGTCGTCTGCAATCGCGTTGGTGTTGCCGTGTCTGCATGTCTCTGCACCGATTGAGTAGTTCCTAGTATGATCTCTCAGGAATCGCGTTGTATTTGTACATCCCATATCCGCTGATCTGCGAGGAAACAGACAAGCAGTGCAAGCTCTCTACAACAACCTTCAACAGAAATCTTCTGATCTCAGAGGCCACATGCTGTCGTCATGCCTATCTCCCGACTTCCCCGATAGATGGCGTTGGCATCGGATATTTCTTTCGCTAGGCTTAGACGCGTTCGAAACGAGAAGCGATCTCGAAAACTACTCAAGGTTATCCATAATACTCTGTCGTCGAAGCGGCCTGAGACTAAGCGAAAGCCGTTTACGCAGTCATTTGCTTCCAACTACAAGGACAACGCCAAATTCAGTTCGAAGCGGGCGGCCGGGACCGCCGCCAACACGGCGGCCAACGCGCGGCGGCGTTCGCCGCATGTATTGCAACACAGCAAACATCCTGCGTCGTGTCGCCGCGTCGTTACTTGACGCGTGAAGTTCGTCGAGAAAGTTCGCTCCATGTATCCCGGGCTTTAGTGTCATAATGCAGTACTTCTCTTTTCTGCTCATAGGCGGCGGCACCGCCCCGAGCAAGAGCGCGGGTACACGGAGGAGTGTTAGATATATAAGGCGCGTCTGTGTAGCTCTCTGCGAATGCGTTTGTGGCGCAATGGGTTAAACGCTCGGCGATCTATCGTCGCGGACCGGCCGTCCTAATTTCAACAAGTTTCCGCTAAGAACGTCGAGAGGGTAGGCCTTTTTATTAACATACGTATTTACGGCACTTAGTCGTAACATCTTTGCTGCATTATAACAGTGTGTTGGTCAGGCGACCAGCTATTTCGGAAAAGGGGAGCCATTGAGGTTTCGCACTCGCAAAACATATACAGATCTCTTAAGTGGTCAATGTTCCTGGTATACATACACTAGTGAATACCGCACGTGGGCACGTGTAATGTTGTAGTACTTGGACGACCGCCTCTCCCACGTTTGACACCATTTTCGCCAACACTGGCCGTTTCCCACTTTTTCCTTTCGAGTTGAGAGTGACATATCAGTGATCAAAAAAATTACTTATCAATAAAATTATTACCATCCATCTTCGTAAGACTAACACCCCGATGAAATCGGTGATATCTTGGCTGTTTAATTGTCGCAATCACGTACGCTTCAAGGAAAGCGCGCGTTGTGCACGCCATGGCTGGTGGCGTCCTTGTTATGAGCGTATGGCATGGAAAAAAAAAAGAAAAACAACACACACACGCAAAAAAGAACAAAAAGAAAAAGAAAGAAGACGAAGCAGGTAAGTTCAGGTTTCCAGACGCCACAGGAAGCGGCTCTACGCCAGCCGGTCAGTCCAGGGAAAGAGGAAAGAGAGAAAAAGTATACATGAAAGAAGAGGAGAAGAATTTTCTTTTTTTTTAAGAAAAAAGGTAAGTGATGACAACATCCGGGAACACAAAAGGTAAGGGCACGCTTTGTCTTCCGCTAAACGAAAGAAATCAATAAAACAAAACCGCAGCAAACAAATGTCGCTGAGCACTGTATAGTGTATAGAAGTAATAGGCAGTGCCAGCTTAGCCTTATGTAGCCGTACGCTGTGCAGAAAAACAAAAACCCCGCTGAAATAGCCGACATTATGAAGTGTGCGCGAAAAGAAGGAGATGAAGTAGGTACTTTTTCCTTTATTTTTTTTTATTTTGGTTTCCAGTCGTTGTTGCTGTTTATATTTACGCCTCAAAGGTACACCACGGCTGCGAGAATGCCACTTGTGCCACAGGAGGTTCTTTAGTTTCACCATGAAAACGTCGGTGTTTCTTTTCTATTTTGCGTTCAGCCTCAATTTCTATGCGGCCGGCCTGGCGGATGATCTCATTCACGAACTCGTGAATGTGATCATCTGCGATGAAACCAACTTGCGATGAAACCATCCGACCAATCACCAATCCGACCAATCACGGAGGCTATGATGGAACAATACAGTTTTCTACAATATTTAAAGCGAACTAGGGCGCTGGGATCGTTCAGCTACCATGGGAACCAGGAGTAGCACATGAAAGTGTCTAATCCTCGTGCTTGTTGTTTCAGGCGTTCTTGTGGCACCGTTGTTTGCACTTTATCTTTCAACATTTCAACACAGTTGCCTCAATCACACGGCAAGGGAATACTGTGTACATACATAATTATCGAGAATAGTTGCACTTATACGGCAATACAGTCAAGTCCCGTTAATTCGACGTCGGTTAATCCTGCTTTTCGCTTGATTCGACTTCTCTCTTTATTCGAACGCACTGGAAATTACCGGTGAGAAAAATATACATCGATATGGAAGGACAGCCCGTTTAATTCGAACTCAAAATCATGGTGCCTCAGTTAATTTTACCTCCATCGGCGCCCCCTCATGTGCGCAGCGGTTATCAAAAGCTGGAAAGTAAAAAAAAAAAAAAAAAAAAAGAAAAAGAAAACAGATGGCACTGCTGTTTCCTTAGGCGTGAAGTTGCTTTTTTTTTTAGTGACTGATGCTTTAGTTCCGATCGTGAAGTTCCCGCTTGTTTCGCGTCGTGGCAAGCCCCCTTTTTTATAAGCCTGATGATTCGGCATGGCCTCGCGTGGCAATAGAGAGTTTTAGAATAGGGTGCCCCAAACGCTTTGGGGCCCCAATGAAATAGCGTCGACGCCACTGCGCATGCGCGAGACGCTAACTGCGTTCGGGTTTTGCGTTGGGCATGCTATTTCACTGATTTAGCGTGAGTCCCAAAAGCTGCCCCAAAAGCTCTGCGTCAACAAACATGGCGGCACCCATCGAAGCGACGGCTCTAACCGAGCACCAAACTGGGCTCGATTCATGGTAACGCGTGAAGTTCGTAAGCTAGGAGAAGTCACTGCGGTTGATTCCGAATTCGATTGTCGATTTCATGGCGCGTAGGCCTAATGTATATTAGCTTGGCTGGTGAAGGCACGTAAAGTTGGTTACTCAAAATTAAGCGCAACAAATCGCTTGCTGCTGATAGAATAACCTCTAAATTGTAATTAAACGCAAAACCACGAAAGCCAAAATTACTCTTCTTATCATAAATTGTATATTTTATTTTAATATTTATAACAGTTTTTCTTTGACACCGTAGTGGCACTGCAGGCGCACGACGCTATCCGCAATCGCAAAGCCCTATTCTAAAACTCTTCACTCCTGCATGCCCCAACGCTAGCACCAGGAAAGCTCTTTGGGGCCCCAAACTTTTGGGGCCCCTATTTTATAACTCTCTAATTACACAGTGTGGTCAATCGAGGACAAGAAAGAAATTCTTCAGGATCTCTTTCTTGATCTTAGCAAAAAAGATTTAAAGTCGTTCATTTTGCCACCGTTCTTTATTTCGACATTTCGGATAATTCGACCAAGCGGCGTGAGCACGCGAGGGTTAAATTAAAGGGATTCGACTGTTTTTTGTTAGAAATTATAAATTTTCAAAGAAGCAAAGCCGTTAGAAACGACAAGGACCAAGTTTAGGCAAACCATTGTACTATATGCCGAGCCACCGTGGTCGTAGGCAGCTGCCGTGCACATTAGCACCAGAAGCCCCTCCCGTTATTTTTGTAACTGGAGTAGGGTAGCAAACCGGGTCTTCCCATCTGGTTAACCTCCCTGCCTTTCCCCTTTCTTCTGTCTCTCTCTCTCCAGTTATGTTTGTAAGAAATTCTGTGCGTGGAACATCGCAGCTGCTGAGTTCTGTAGCTGATGGGATGTGCCACGTCGACAAATACACGGACCGCAAGACGGTCTAAGAGGAAAATAGGCGGGCGCGCCCCTCAAGTATGTGCTTGTTGTAACTAAAGAACAAAACACATATACGCTAACAGTCACTTGATAACGTCGACAGCAGTGCGAAATGGAAAGTGCAAAGAAAAACTACAGCCCCCCCCCCCCCCCCCCTTTCCCGAGTGAGTCCCGCAACGACGGCGTCTTACTGATAGAACGAAAAAAATAAAAAATAGGGCTCATAAGCACGACCAGTGTTTTCAAACTACCAAACAAAGCAGAAGAGGAAGAAAAATCAAAGTGGAATCAAAGTACATGACTTTCCTGAAACGCGAGGACGGGCTTCAAACGCGCAGCATTTACGACTTCATGATGTGTACCTTGGAGAACTCTGTGGTACATTGTGTCGCTCCCGCGACTCAGCATTAAAGTTTTAAAAAACGACACTTTCTACTGGAGTTTTCGCGCGATAGCTCTGACCGCTCCAGCAGCACTACACAGTCGTAAAAGATTGCATTCAAGCAATGTTTTGAGTATATAAAACCGGGTCTCTAACAGCGATAATCATCCTTTATCATTCATTACTGTACCGGGGTTTAGTGGCAGTGCACAGGCAGTAACAGTAAGGTACCAGCCGTGGTGGCTGGCCATGGAATTATGCTACTGAGAATGAGGTCGCAGGAGCGACTCCCGGCCGCGGCGACCGCATTCCGATATAAGCGGAATGCAAAAACGCTCGTGTCTTAAAGAAACGCAGGAGGTTTAGTTCGGAGCCCTGCACTACGTGGTTCCTAATAGCCGAAAGAGCAGTTCCGAGACGTTAAACCCGATAGTTAAAGTAACAGCAAGAATGATTAAAAAGACCGAACTCTCCATTGGACGAAGTTGTGCCCCGAAAGCAAAGCAAACGATCAACTTTGACAACGAAAAGCGGCGAAAGGGGTCGGTGGTCGTAGGATTGAAGCTCCACTGCTATATCTACGGATGCGTCGTCGTACGTTCCAAAACAGCCAGTGGTGTTTGCGTACATTCGAAACTTCGAATGCACGCAAACACCATTCGCGTAGTTCAAACGATCTGTTTAAACAGGCCTGTCTCACTATGCGTATAAATGGCAGAAACGTTGACGGAAGTTTCCGCCGCAATACGCGCGTCGTGCGAAAGAGCAATATTACAATATTTTTTTTTCCACGGTTATCACAAGCGAAACGTAAAACGCTTCGTAATATTGAAGTTGGCTTCGTCTCGCGATAAAGTTTATTTGCCGTTTTATATGACATTTGAAACGCTTCCGGAGCGCTGCGAAATAAACAGTCGACGAGGTCATATCCAATACGCTAAAACGACAGCAGTGCTGTGATCAACGATTAAAGTTAAACAGCAAAGCGCGTGGTCTTATCGCAGTCTATAGCGAGAAACAGAAGACGCGAATATGTATGACCGACTCTGGCGTGTCACGGACACTGTATTGATTTATGTTGTCTTTTCTTTCTCTTTTTTCTTTTGTGTTTGCGTGCGTGCGTGCGTGTGTGTGTGTGCGCGCGCGCATGTGCGTGTTTTGCTTTCTCTTTTTCAATGTAGAAAAATGGGAAGGTAGGCTCCCTGCTCTCGGGCAAGCGAGTTGCCGGGAGGGGTTGGAGAGAGGAGGAGGGGAGGCTGTCGCTCGCTCGTTCGTCGCTGGAAGGCGCCGGAGAGAAAGGGCGGCGTGCTCTCGAGCAACCGATTGAGGAAAGGGATCGGATGGAGGAGGCGGGTACTGTCGCTCGGCCTGTTCGCTATGAGACGACGTCTGGTCACGGATGTTCAAACGGTAGCGCAGTCGAACCCACTGTATGTCATACTGAGAACATTCTACGATAATATTGTCACGTGATGCTACGGCCAGAAACTACTAAAATTGATCAAAAGGAAGCCCAGAGTTGTTTTTGTTATCCTGGAACATTCTTCCCCTTTGCCTCTGCCCAAGCGTAGGGTAACAAATCGGGCACGTCTTTGGTTAACCTCCCTACCTTTCCCTTCTCGTTTCTCTCTCTCTCTCTCTCTCTCTCTCTCTCTCTCTCTCTCTGGGACATTGTGGCTCATACCCAATTCGGGATTGGTCATGACACAGGCGGATAAGGCTTAATGAATTCAGAAATTAAATTTCACCAGCAAATATGCGAAAACAAAGAAACTGATCGAACGCGATGAATGCAAGATAGTTAATGAAGTAGCCTGAATTGAAAAGTATTAAAAATAATATTGATAAAGAAAGCAGATTTAAGAGTGTCAAGCCGACGTGTTCGCTGACAGCGCGTCTTAGTCGTCGTCCCCATCTTCCTCAGCAGTGGCAAAGACCACAAGCTGGCTACCAACAATAACGCACGACATAAAATATGCTGTTCATGCACGTGACAATACGCTCCACTGAAGCGTCGGGGTTATCACAGAAACTACAATGTGGGGACATTCTCATTTTCACGTGACACAAACAGCATAGCTTTTCCTGCAATAATTACCAGAGGGAGTCTCTGGCGCTGCAGTCGTTCAGCCACCATGGGGAATGATGGGTATAGTACATGGATTTGTCTTATCTTCGTACTTGGGGATTCAGACGTTCCTGTGGCTTTGTTTATACCGCTTCATCTGCCTTCATTGTCCTAAACTTCAGAGCAATCGACACTTTTCTAAGTGCAGAAGACTCTGCGAACCCGCACAATCGCTACTAATTGCAGCGGTTCACCCTCTCTCAACGCGCTAGCTTGTCCTCTAGAAATTCGTGAGAGCGTTCTATGCCACTTGTCCATGCGTGCGTCCGCGGCGTAATGGTTTCAATATCTGACGCCCGTGCTGGAGGTCGTGTATTCGAATCCTGCCCTAGGGCAATTTTAATCATGTTTACTTAATTCTTTATAACACAGTACCTCGTTGGAAATGACCAGTTTACAAAGTCACGAAGCCATTTGAAGCCAGAAGGACGACGTTTAGGCAAATCCATGTACTATTATACCCATCGTTGCTATGCTTGCTGAACCACCCCGCTTACCGTAGAACATTAGCGCCGGAGTTCCGCATAGTAAATATAGTATGAAACGCTATGAATAGGGGAACCAGCGCTGGCCGGGAGGTGCTATACGGACAATTTGAGTATGTAACGAAATTACTCTGACACCGTCCGGATAGGGAGGCCCCTAACATGGCACGCCATATTTAACGATAACAGACGCGCGCCTGTGTCAACACAGTCCGATGCACCCAGCCTAGTTCTGCCCAAGGCCGTAGTCATTGCGAGGAGCGCGTGCGCTCCTACGTTCTAGCATGTTAGTGACCGACATGTCAGAAGCTGCACACATGTGCTTCAAAATGAGCGGTGAGTTTGCTGTTACAAAATCGTGTACTATATGTGCTATATACTGTAAACTGTGTCCACCGCTGGTCAGGCTATTTCGGGCGAGGCTGGACAGGCCTCGTCCTTGTCCGTGCGCGTTAGCGCAGTTATAATATACCACGCATATTTGATTCAGTGCTATCGTTGGCACGCGAAATCGCGATTGCCCACAACACACCTCATCGTAGGCAGCGCTCACGGCTGGTCGTACTATACATGATCACGCCCTTTGCTTCCGCTACGCCAAAACCACGCGTTCGGCTGTTCGAATTTCAGTCGTTATTCACAGAACATGTAAAGAATAGTGCGCACGCACTCGGTCTCTTCACTGTCTTCATTGCGAATGGTGCGATCGTAAGCTACAAGTGTTCTTCTCGCATTGCGGGTAAACTCATGGCTGCAGTCTTGTCGCAGCGTTACCGAGCTATGTTGGACATGTCACTTAATGTAAGTACCTCTATGCTCTATAATGCGTGTGTTGTTGTGCGAGTAGGTCTGCACTATTTTTAAAAAAAAAACTTAGAGAGCCCAGATAAAGTTTAACATCGCCTTGCTTGTTCTCTCACGTATATTTCGGGCTCTTTTACAGCCGATGGCTTCTATGGGTCCTTTCGGATTTCGGTGTTTCTGTCTATGCCTTAACCTAAAAGTTTATAACCATCGTGCCATCACGACAGAAAGAGTAGCCAAAAAAGGAAACCCCATTTGTTCGCATGATCCCTGGTCTGCGGCATGCGAGCTGTCGCGCCATCTTCGGCGTTGTCGCTTTGTCGCCCTTGCATCGCATTTCCAAGCGCGTTTGACAAAGACGATGCGACTTACCTTGATGCGACGCCGTCTACATGTAGCGTATTAACTTTCCCGAGAACGTAAGCGCCACATGCATGAGTCGACTCCCGCCGCCCGTAAATATACCATCGCCTCGCGCATTAATGCGATGCGCCTTCCTAGCGCATTACCACTGTTTACATGAATGCGATGCGCTAGAAATGCGATGCGATGCGCCACCGTCACATTCATGTAAACGCGGTTTTGTCGCGTTGTGCCAGTATATCGCTGGGTCACGGGAGTGACATAGCCATGGAGCGAATGGGGGCGATTTATTTTGGTTGTCACGAGCGCCTCCTGAGTGGAGAGGCAAGCGCGTAACGTCTGTCAAGTAATATGTTTATTGAAATTTTGTCGCTTTTGTTTTCATCGCTTAATTTCTTCCAAGTATTTATTTAGTTTGCCGGTACATATAGTAAGAATTTTTTTTCAGGCTTTAATACAAAATAACTTAGTACTTCCTGGACATAGACAGCGCAATACCATATCGAGCTACATCTCAACAATCCGTAATAAATCCAGTATATAGGCACGTTCACTTGGTGGACAGTTCTCGTGCTAGCCGCATCGCGCTCGCGCTGTTGGCGATTTCGTTCGCTTTGCAGTTTGTTTTTCGCGCTACGCCAATGGGCACTGCATCATCTCTTCTTGCGGCTTATAGCGCAACTTCTTTCGTGACGTGCTGATAGATCGTCAACAACACCATATATCTGTCACTTGTAATAAAATATTTATTTCTACGTACAAAGATGCGGTGCCCTATGTACAACTATCACGACTGAAACATCACTGCGCACCTATTGTCCGAAGAAATACTGGGCCTCTTCGATTATGCAATCCCGGACTGTCCGCGAACCGTCTGCAGCTTCCGGTCTGATTAGCCCTGACAGAAGAGCGCGTCATAGTCACGTGATCCAGCTGTCGGGGGACTGTCCGAGGTTTCGTTCGAAACATGTTCGAAAGCACCGTGACCCATAGAGTTTCTCACTATATTACCTAGAGGGAAAACTGGCGCAGCTGCGCTGTGGAATCCATCGGAATGCCGGTATATTGTGACTTCGGATTGGCATCGTTCTCGGCGAGCCAGAACGCCTTGAAGACGCGCCTGGCTAGCACCGTTCCGTCTGCCACAATGATTCATTTCCTGCTAAAACAGCACGCAAAAAGCTGATTTAGCTTTATTATTACACAAAGACATGTTTTGTTTAATTTTGAGGACTTACTATAGGATGCACAATTATATTAAACGTAAAAAGTATCAGCTGGCCGCTAAAGTTGGAGGGCATCAGACGACAAAATTTTTGCTCGCTTTGGAACAACTTGTCGTCTGTTCTTGCTTTTCTTTGCTTGATTCTGCATTGTAGGTGAGTAAACTTTATTGAGAGATGTAATATGGGTGCATGATGGCCTTTTATGTAGATTTTACTTTAAGAACGCATTATTTGTGTAGCCATATCCACGTCTTAGACGAAGCCTCGTTCAACACCAGCCAACACAAGCCTTGCAGACACATATCCCGTCATTCCCGTGAGGGCACGGCGCCCTTTAAGAAACTCGCATAGACGGCGGCGCCAGTTTACCCTCTAGGTGTTATAGTGAGAAACTCCATGCCCGTGACCGGAAGCCAGTCTCCTGAACCCCTATTCTGGACATTCCGCCATTTTCTTCGAGGCATGACGTAGGCGTGACGCTTACAAAATGGCGCCGATGGCCCCGTTTTGCTTTCGTAACGTGACGCAAATTTGACGTTTCGCCTCAGAAACTGTAATGTAGGCATTGAATATAGCGTTCTTGATAAAGGAAAACAGTTTTCCTCCCCAGTAAAAATAAAGCAGCTAGCTCAAAGCGTACAATTATTCCATAAAAATCGTTTCTCGCTTCCGTCGTCTGCATGCGCACAAACTGTCGTCTGCTTCATTAGCTAGGATGCGTGTCCTCGGGGAATGGAATGCGTAATCGTATATTGGCGCTCACGCGCTTGCTTTCTACCTTGATAGAACATACGCGACCTGCCAGTGATGATCAGCGCACGCTCTATAGGCCGCGTTATTGCTATCTCGTGAAACGCAAGTGACTCAGCCCGACTCGTCTGGCTGAGAAGCGACCGAACATCATCGATAGCGTTGCGCGCGCCACAGGTATCCGCTTGCGCGACGCAAGCGCCGGCACTGCCATCTCTTGTGCACTTCACTGCTTACTCGCACTGCGAAAGGAAATTTCAAGGCGCCGCCTTGCGTACATTTCTTTTGATAAATTCAAAAGTCACCGTTGTCATAGCCTTTGATGACGCGAACAGTCATTTATATTGATTACGATACAAACGCGGTAGTGAAAAGTGCATAAAGTCGCAGACAGTTTGCTAATTTCAACCAATATTATTTCAAATAAACGTGTTTTTAATAAAAATGATGGTTCAAAACCCAAATTCCAACACCACCCGAGAGCGATGCAAATGCTATGAGTACGCGTTGTGAACAAAATGTTTTCATGGCCCCAAATGACAGGGAAAATGCGGCGATACGCATGCCTCTCGACTGCCATTGCATATGGCCGCTCATTACCATAATCCACGCGGCTCATCGCACCACAAACTATGGCGGAAAATCTCTGCAATGGCGGCTCAGCGCAACGTCATGCAACGTCAAATTGACGTTTACGGAACAGCCTTTCCTGTGACGCTCTTCACAGGATATTCCTTCAGCCAATCACCAAGCTGACATGCCGGCTATCGTGGAACGCCCCCACATATTCGCGAAATTGCAGATGCATTGCACGGGATTCTGCACGCTACCGTCCAATTTCTTTCTAAAGCGCTAAAGTCGCAATATAGGTGCCAAGAACCACAAAAAAGTATTAGTCGATAAAATTTGCAGCTTCACGTCACGTTTCGTCATTCTGATGAAAATACAAAATTGCATTTTGCAAAACTTCCGTTTCCCGGCACAAATTTCAAAACACGTGACCTCTGGAAAGCCAATGAGACAGCCAAGATGGCGGATAATGGCGGCCGTATACAGCCGCCATGCGTGTCGAGAATAGAGCCTCTGGCTGCTGTCGTCTGCTCTTAGCTACTCATAGGTAGCGCCCTACCCGGCGAATTCATTAGCATGGCCTCCGAAATTGTGCAATCTCAGAGGCCACGTCTCCGACAAAACCATAAAGCTTGCTTAGTAGAATCGCAGCCTGAGCGCATAGAACGTGTTCGCAAAGCGCAGTTTACGTCGCCGTCGCGCTAGTCGTGCCCCTTAACAGCGGTATTTAAGGTAGCTCATTGCCTGCGAAATTTAAGCGGAATTCCCACGCGGACATCAGCAAAATCGAGGTGGTTCCACGTCGCTGTTCATGCAGAAACCACCCGCTGACATCCTCAAAGCTCGTGAGACCATCTACTAATTAAAGGCCCAACGCGTTTCTGGGACAGAGCGCGTGTACACCATCTACTTAATAATCCTGCACGTCAAAAAGCAAACGCTCGAACTTGGCAACATAAGGGTTTAACATTAATGCCAACAGTAGTCGGCGAAGCTCCGATTGTATGCCACCCCAGCTACGGATGTGAAATGGCTACATGCAATATGATATGCTTCCTCGCACACCAGTTTCACTCACCTGCATGGAAAGCGAAATCTACCTGTTTGCTACGCATATGGCAATGAGCATGACAGATTTCGCGAAGCACATCAAGAAAAGCACATATGTGCGCCTGATCGCTGTGCTTCTATATATCTTTAAAAAACACGAAGACTAAAGCTGCAGCAACTAGACCGCTCCAGTCGTAGCATGTGATAACGTCGACTGTGCTTGTCTAACGTCGGCAACAGTTTCGCGGCACATCCACTTTCACAGAAACATTTCGTCACTGGTCCTCTTCCATTATCAGTCCCTGACAGTCCCGGACTGCTTGGGACTGCTGTCCCGCATTCGATTTTCTCGAACAACTTCGGAAGCTCCGCCCACCAGTCCGAGAGCTGCCAGAATTTCGTTCCTTTTTTCATGCACCGGAAGTCGCGGACTGTCCGCGGACTCTCACAGCTGTCAGCAGATTTTTGCTCGTACAAGCGCAGGCAGCCAGTAGACGACGGCTGTCTTTAAAAAGTTGCAGTTTCGCCCGAAAGGCGAGGCATCAATTGCGATATCAAATTAGTAGAGACCTATACGGAGTAAGGATAGAAGTTTTATCGGCTGTATAAACAGTACGAAGGCCTCTTCCTGCGATCTCCAATTACCCCTGTCTCGCGCTAGCCGATTCCAACTTGCGCCTGTGAATTTCCTAACTTCATCACCCCAACTAGTTTTCTGCCGTCCTCGAGTGGGCTTCCGATGTCTTGGTATTCTTTCTGTAACTCCATAGGTCCAGCGATTATCCAACCTACGCATTACATGGCCTGCCCAGCTCCACTTTTTTCTCTTAATGTCAATTAGAATAACGGCTATCCCCGTTTGCTCTCTGATCCACACCGCTCTCTTCCTGTCTCTTAACGTTAGGCCTAACATTTTTCGTTCCATCGCTCTTTGTGCGGTAATTAACTTGCTCTCGAGATTCTTTGTTAACCTCCAAGTTCCTGCCCCATATGTTAGCACCGGTAGAATGCAATGATTATACACTTTTCTTTTCAACGACAGTGGTAAGCTCCCAGTCAGGATTTGGTAGTGCCTGCCGTATGCACTCCAACTCAATTTTGTTCTTCTGTAAAATTCCATCTCATGATCAGGGTCCAATGTGAGTAATTGACCTAGATAAACGTACCCCTTTACAGACTCTATAGAGGCTGACTGGCGATCCTGAATTCTTGTTCCCTTGCCAGGCTATTGAATATTGCCTTTGCTTTCTGCATAGTAATCTTCAAACGCACTCTTACACTTTCTAGGTTAAGCTCCTCAATCATTTGTTGTAATTCGTCCCCATTGTTGCTGAATAGAACAATGTCATCTGCAAACCGAAGGTTGCTGAGATATTAGCCGTTGATCCTCACTCCTAAGCCTTCCCAGTCTAAGAGATTGAATACTTCTTCTAAGCATGCAGTGAATAGCATTGGAGAGATTGTGTCTCCTTGCCTAACCCCTTTCTTGATAGGTAACTTTCTACTTTTCTTGTGGAGAATCAAGGTAGCTGTGGAATTCTTGTAGATGTTTACGAAGGTCTAACACACTTGGCGCTAAACAAGCCTCTGAGGTAAACGGCACTCTCAATAAAATGTTCCCAGAAAACGTTGGAATTGACATCAGTGTGTTAAATTATCATTCGTGGTTTTCGCATATTATGCAGCTAGAGTCATAAACAAATCTATATGGTACTTTAGGCATTGGATCTGTTAAGTCGGAGTCTTCTGCATATTAATCTTCAACCGCACTCTTACACTTTCTAGGTTAAGGTCCTCAATCATTTGTTGAGCCAACAGACTGCAACTAAATGGTCACGCAGCATCGGATACTATGCTGTCATGTCACATCCCCTCGACACAGCATTTGACCATAGTTGTATATTCTAGCTGCATACCGCGCTACAACTGTGGCGTTTTCGTATATCGTGAGTAGCTTGTACGCAACAAACCAGAAAATTGAGACGACATCCGAAGGCCATGTCTTTACGCATAGGCGGAAAGTTTTCATTTTTCCGGAGGGCGCTGGGGCCCGACCAGCTTTCCGAACCCCACTCATATATATATATATATATATATATATATATATATATATATATATATATATATATATATATATATATATATATATATATATATATATATATATATAAACATTTACTAACAGTTTATCGACACTCCAGGCAAATTTCCGCTGTCGTCATCGCCGTAATGTTCCGTATAAAGTCCAAAATCCATATGAATGAGCCACTGTGGGTGCGAGAAAAAGCACGTAACAGTGAGCCGAAAAGAATGGTAGCTTGATGGGCATTATGTTCCCACGCGCTCAATATTTGGGTTATTTAGAGGTCACGTGATCAAATGAGCACTTGAGAAGCAGAGCGCGCGTCTTCTACTCTAGTCCTGCCGTAGCTGCAAATGACTGTGCGCGGCTGACGCTTAAGCGGCCCGCTTGCCGTATTTAATTGTTGGTAATTATTTGTGGGTGTAATGATAAAGGGCGAGCAGGGATGATTGCTAACTTCATGCGCTCTGTCTTCCTTCCCGGGCTGTCTTTCCGCGCCCCTAGTGTTGCAGATCTCGTAGTCTAAGTTATAAGACAGCGGTAATTGGAGATCGCCGATGGACGCCGTCCTGTAGTGGACATAAACATAGGCAGATGATGATGATGAATCTAATTTTCAGAGTCGCAGAGAATCGCGCGGCTGTACGAACCGTTCGCTCCCACTGCCTTCATAATGCCAGCGTTGTAACAGCGAGTGCTCGCGGTCATCCAGTGAGATATTTACAGGTTTATATGGTCCGTGCATTACACGATGCTTGTTATTTTAATTATTAAGTAAATGTTTACTACAATTTATATGGCCAATATAACTAACGTATAGACTCGTGTAAGGGCCGCACTTTTTTGTCACGGTTTTGACGGGCCTTACATGGGACCGAGCCATTTGATCTAATTTTTGCAACGAAGAGTATGAAATCCACCTTAAACCTCCGCGAACGCCTGCTCTCGCCATCTAGCAGCGACACGCGAAAGTACGCTTCGCGGGAAAATTCGCTGTTGAGCGCGATCGGAATCGGCCCAACGAACGCGATTGCTTCTTGGTTGGCTTTTTTTTTTTCTTTTTTTAATATTGGCTGTCATGTTATTGGCTGTCAAGCTTACATGGATTCATTCGGCAAGAATGTTGCTTCGTGTAATTGTCTTATGCTTCCCTAACACTAATGCTACGCCTCTCCAGCAAAATTGCGGCCTCTTTTTTTTTTTTTTTTTTTTTCAGCGAGTTCGAGTGTAAGCGCTGCTGCGCATGCCTCGTATTGATTCTGATTTCGAGTCAATACGGCTTGGCCTCATTTCGGTTACTGAGTGGATTACATATATTTATGACGCCTGCATGAAAGTGGCAATCTTTCTATCCCAAATAAATGTTGTAAAGTATTTTGAAGTTTTTTTTTTAATGAGTCGTTAGCATTGCCTACCGGAAAGAGAAGCAATATAGAGACACATATCATTCACGTGCTTTTCACACACCGTTGATAAAAGACTCTGCTGAAGGGGTCACTGAAGTCTGCAGGTTTCTTTCAGGGTCAAATAAGCACGCAATGCAATTCGAAGCAAGGTGAAAATACAGCAACATATTCATTCTCTAGGCATATGATAAATCCATATCATTAGAAATAATTGTTAGTTGGGAATACCTCCTTCTCTTTAAAAAGTATAATAAACATTGTCTTGTTTATACAGGGTGTCCCAGCTATCATGCAGCACGATTTAAAAAAAAAAAGAGGAACGGCGTTACGCGAAGCAAACTTAGTGCGTATTGTTTCCAGTACAGTGGAGTAGCCGTCAGTAATTTTTTGTTACTAAGATTTAATTAGGTAATTGTAATTAATTATCTAACTCGAGAAGTACTGTCCTAATTATCAAAGTGTCAATGAGAAAGTTGTAGAGCGACATGAAAAACTACCGATACAGCTCTCTGTTGCTCAATACGTGCCACATAACTGCGTTTTTCCGAGTGTGAAAGAAGCCCGCGGATACACGCATAATTGCCGCACGACTGGCCGCTCAAGGCACTTTGCGTGCATTTGCGGGTTTCTTTCACGCTCGGAAAAACACTTTTATGTAGCACGTACTGAGCAACAGAAAGCTGTATCGGTAGTTTTTCATGTCGCTCTACAACTTTCTCATTGACACTTTGATAATTAGGACAGCACTTGTCGAGTTAGATAATTAATTACAATTACCTAATTAAATCTCAGTAACGAAAAAATTACTGGCGGAAACTCCACTGCACTGGAAACAATACACACTAGGTTTGCTTCGCGTAACAACGTTCCTCTTTTTTGAAATCGTGCTGCGTGATAGCTGGGACACCCTGTATATTTAAATATATTGTGTCTGTGCATGGTGATCACAGTGGATGGAAATTTTTTTAAATGTTTAATTGAAGAAATACGGATGAGGTAGCCGCCGCTGGTGTTTCCAATGCGCTTGTCCTCCTATTGTCAGGATTTGCAGAAATAAAGCGAAAGTATGAATTAAAAGCAACGGCATGTTTGCGCCAACAATGATGCAGTAAGCTTTTAGCCACAATAACATTTTAAAGGGACAGACAACCACTCAGAACATGAATGGAGATAACCCCGCTGATGGAAAGATCGCCTATCGTATTGGCTAAAACGAGCCCGTTTTTTTTTTTTTTTTTTCATTAAACGTGGATTTATACTTTTAATTCCTCACTAAAAGTCGCGAAAAATGACCGTTGGCACTCCACGCGGCAAATACTTGAATATGCATAAGAGGCCTACCACGTGACCTTCTACTAGTGTATGTGGTTTCTGGTCTTGTTATTAGCATTGAAATGCAGTACACTTTTTCATATTACAAATGTTTTCTAACTTACAATGTGTAGCGAGTAGAAAAGTGGCGCTGCCTTCGCCTTCGTTTTCGATTAGTTGGCCTGGCTCATCTATCGACAGAATGACGACGCCGGGGGCCAGCCAGCCAAGACGCAGACGTGTACTTGGAAAAAACGCGGTGCAAATATAAGGAAGGTCTCTACAACAATGCAAACTTATTGTACCAGCTTGTTTACTTTTAAAGTGTTTCAAAGGGTCAAAATATAGGTGGTTAACCAGGTTACATTCACTCCTGCAAAAGTAGGACGAGTAACCGCTGCAGGTGTAAACACTAAAGAGGGTGAGCTTTTCGTTGCGCCATAAAAAATTGGGTCCTTAAGAATCGATTGTCAGTCCCTTTAAGTGAAAATCTAGAGGCAGCTCAAAAGAAACCTCAAATGATGTGAGTAACAAAACTGTGGTAACACACAGTTTTGTTAATGACACTTTAGGACATTTGTTGACAGTTTTGTTGTTCTGTGGTAATGACACTTTAGGAGGGGGGTATGGGCTTCGGTATGACCGGGGGGGGGGGGGGGGGGGAACTTCGGAGGGGGCTCGGGCCCCGGAGCTCGCCCGTACTCGACGCCTATGTCTTTGCGTGAGGGACACCTCGTAGAAGTTACGACGTTACAACTCGCCACGCGAGTGAATAACGGAAAGGCCCGCAAAAGTACGTACTATCAGTACCCGAAGCCAACGTGAAAAAAAAAAAAGATCCGCTTGATTAGCCACGTAGCGTGTCAACAAAGGCATAAAAATCACTGAACCGAATCTGGCCTACGAGTTTTTATCTGCCTTGTTCGCGTATGGTGCTAATGGTACGTACCGCTTCCGCAATTCCCGGCTCCACTCAATTGGTTTCACTGTTCAAGGCTTGTTGAGCCAACGTTTACAGATAAAAAAGTGTCTATAAATGTTGGGTTGAGCGACCCACGCCATTTCCCAAAATAAACCGCGAAATTGCTCTCGGCGCAATTTCGACGAAAATAATCTCAGCGATCGGTGCGAGTGCGTCGAAAAGGGATAGGGGTGTTCGCACTAAGATTGCAATTTCTGTCGCATGCGACGGAAATTGCATTTCTGGTTCGATGAAAATCGCATCATGTGAAACAGGTTTTAGACGACCGCAAGCGACCCACGTCACGCGCCCACGCACGTGTGCAGAAGTGCTCCGTACATCCTCCCGCATCTATGCCCTTCGCCGAGCGGAAGTGCCTTAGTAATCTAACGGAATTTTTCAAAGTAAAATTTGTCAGACAATTCGTAAAGTACGACTTACACACAAGCTGCAGACATGATAGCTTCGGGTTGTAATTCGAATATACGAGAACACATATTTCTGTTACGCGGAAACTCAAAGACAAAGCCTTTTTCCAGCCTCCGTTTGAAATCTGCCTGAGTGGCCGCAGCCGTAGGTGCTTTTTACACACTTAAATATATGCGAAACACCACGGCGACACCGATGGCGGCAATTCGCCTTGAGTGTCCATATAAATGTTATCCCGATAATAGAAAAGTGCCCTGTGTGTCGGCGTCGATTTGTATCAACTCTCAGTTGCTGCGGAAGACGCAGATTATTAATATGAGCCTACTGCCAGCTGTCACACACGCTGACATAAAAAAATCAATTTGTTTTGTGGACCAATTATGTTTCGCCGCAGCAGGTGAAGGCGTACAAAGTTATTGACTCGCACAATTTCTTCTCGAGCGGATGGGTACGGAACCTGACTGCAAAGGTAGGTTTCCACACAGCTTGTCGTGCAGAGTCGGATGAGTTGAATGCATTCATTCGCATTTCGTAACCGTGGTTAAATAGCGATTGTCACCTAAGGACACTTCTTGGATGAAATTATTATTATTATTATTATTTTTTTTTTGCGGTAGCAACTACTATATGGACACTCCTCGCGAATTCTCGCCGTCGGCGTGGGCGTCGCGGTGGGGTGTTTCATATGTATTCCTCAATATGCTTCATATATGCTGTAATACTGAAGCACCAAAGTTGTATGACCAGGTTTTATGGTCCTGACTGATTTATTCGTCAGAATTTAGGCGATTGCAGAGCGCGAAGAACCGTCATAAAATATTTCATTAGCAGTGCATGCCCTTTATCCTAAACCGTTAAAACATCCGAAACAATATTGCGGCTCACATTCTCAAAGTGATGCAATTTCACTTGTACCGGCGCCAGTGCTCCTTACGGATCTAATATTTCACTGGGCGCTAACGCCGACCGTTTTCCATCGGTATTTTTTTTTTTCTTTTGTGACATGGTGTGATAGGAGAGGTTGGCGCCTTTAGGTGGCACCGGCTACTCCTCGTCGCTTGCCAAAGAAAAATAGTTTCAACATTTGTAACAGAATGCAGCACAAACGAATCACCAAAAACTAATGCATCTGCGAAATACGCCCGTCGGTCTCATCCACTCTCATGTCGTGCAGCTTCGATGTGCAGCGCCACTGTCGTGCAACGCCACTGGCGTCGCTCATGACGCTAGCGTTCTAAGACGCCTGGTAACTGCAAGGGCGATGTTCCTTCTGCCCAGCGGAGGTTGCCTTGCGTGCTGCTTCGAGCCATGTCACACCCGCACATACTTACAATACCGTCCGAGGAGTTAGAGTGTAGCTCTAAACCCTGCTATCGATCTCACTGATTGGCCCATTGGGCGAGACTGCCAACTTTTTTAAAACGTCAGGGATCTTTAATTGTCGTAGTGGACGGCACCGCGATGTCACAGAGTAGGGGAGGGGGGGCAGTGCTTACAGAAAACTTGTGTGCTAGGTTTGAGTCGACTAACGAACTGTGGGGTTCTCAGTCATCCCTGTTCTTTTCCATAAATTACTCGCGATTAGCTGCACCAGGAACTCAGTTGCTTGTAAAACTTGCAGGGAAACAGAATAATTGCTAGCTTTGTGCCTGATAACAACACGGCAACCTCGCACTATTCGCGCGACGAGGAGCCCGTAGAAGAAACTGCGTTTTTCGCCGCACAAAATTTACGGCGCCTAAACCATTCACGCAAATTTCGCCGCTGCAGATTGTTCCCTGCATCCATGGCTAAACTTGTTTGGCGCTAAACCGGGGTTCGTTTCGTCGAAGAGCTTGGTGAGTTACCATGAAAAGCCAGAGGCGTTCGTTACGTTTAATATTGGCGCTTCAGCTTTGCACATAAATCCGCCTCTGCATGACGCAGTGTGCGCTTATCAACTCCCCATCATCACAACACGCCTGTTCTGAAATGACAGACGCCTACACGAGCATTGTTCTGTGTTTTCTAGTCCTTTCTCTTGATCCGCACAAACCTCTCCGCTTCTCGGGCACCACCTTCGGCAGGTCGCACTGGTTTGTTATCACCTTAGGCAAACAATGCATTCCTGCGGTTGGTCCTTTTTTATTTGACTTACATCTCGTCCGGCAGACAAATATCGCACAAATTGCCATAGCAATGACATCAGCGGGGAATGCGATGGTCGCAGAGCTAAATTCTGAAGAATGTCAACAGTGTCATGTGGTGCAATGCGCTTGATAATGGCGGTGCCGTGTCAGAGTTCCACAGTGCATGTGACTGGCGTGCAACCTATATGTATGTATATATAGACTCGTAGCAGTCACTCTGTGCGTACGTCGGAAATCTAGATTCAACGACTGAATTCAACCACGCATGGCATTCCTTGATGGACCACTTCCGCAATTGTGCAATAGGCTGATCTTATCCCGAAGGTTTCATTTGCGCCGACAGGGACGAGGATGTCGACAGGGACATCGACCGACAAAGGTTATTGGGGCCAGGTGCCCTACGCAGCTATACTCTCTGAAGAACACGAAGCAAAATAATTGCAAAGAAATGTCGACGAAAAACGCAGTGCTTCCGGCAACACTTGAGTCTATCGCTCCGCCGAGATGTTCTGTTTCCATTTTGCTACAGTGTAGTGCGTGCCGGCAGGTAACCAAGAAAAATCTATCAGGCAGATCCAATGCACGTTTTAGCATCTATGAGAAGTGAAGCTTTCGTGAAGTGGTTTACTATAAATACTCTAAAACACTTCATCTTCTGCAACGCGTCTTGCAGCGCAGCGATTGCGCGCCTGCCTATATAGCAAATCAGCGAACGATGGAAACCTAAACCACGCGATCCACGCGATCGCGGATTACGCTGTCTCCGGAATAATTGGCCCACCTTAATCGGCAAGAAGTCGAGCAAACAGACGCGCCAAAACCCGGAAAAGAAGGCATATAAAGTAATTGCGCGCTCGAATGCGTCTTATGTGTTGCAGTGGAGATTACTGGGTACCGTTTCGTTTTTTTTTTTTTTTTTTTTTTTCGTTTTTTCCCTTTAATTGTGTTATTCCGTAGAGAACAGAGCGGGTACATTGGTTCATCTGTAGGAGTGCGTAGTACTTATTTGGCTATATATATAAACCGATTCGTTATATGAGTGCTGTCTTGTGTGTTTGCTACGTTATTCGGCAAAACAGAAGCAGCAGCCGCGGCCAGCAAAATCCGCGGGAGGGTTCGCAGAAAAAACGCTTCGCTATAAAAATCCACCCAAGGGAGGTCACTCGGCCTTCTTTTCTTCCAGAAACTGAGGCTCCTACCATTGGTTATCTTTTCGAAGGAAATTCAAGAGGGCTTAATGTAGCGTTAAACCGATGAAAGTCGGCCTATAGCACCGAATGCCAATAAATATAGCTACCGCGTAACGGGAACGTGACGACTGTCTTGATGTTTTTCTCGCTTGTGGATCTCTGCCTCTGGGTTTTCTCCTAGCTAAGCCAACCTTTGATTCTGCTGGCCACGCATCGGCACGCGCGCTGCATCCTAAAGATAGCGGGATAGTTCCAACAACGAAATACATAGCCGCCGTTGTCGTATATATGCTGTACACCTGTGCCTATGTCAACGTTGCAGAGAGTCTACCGTTGCACCAAACTTCAAGCAACGTCCAACCGCTCAACGATCATAAGTTACTATATACAATCACGGCTCCCGGACGGCACCGCCTCGACGCTCAAGTGCCACCGGGCACACCTGACTTGTTACTTCGTATATTAATGTCACCCCTTCCGCGGCTGTATTCGTCGCGCTCCGGTGACATCCGCGCCTCCCGAGACGACGCTTTGCGGTGACAGAGCACAAAATAACTGCGGCTTCCGCGAGCGTTCTCCTGGCCTCGTCGTCGTGTTTTCTCGGGGGATCCATATACCACGGCTCGTGTCGCACTGTCGCCTTTCGACGGCGCTTCACGACGCCAGCGGAGTCAGTGCGTCCGACGAAGACACCGCGGTATCGTTACGTGGTGCGGCGCAGTCGCTTCGTCGGAACTCCGCCGCCGCCGTTGTCAGTGCCGTTCTATAGCTTGCGGGAAAAAAGAAGGGGGCCGAATAGTCCTCGCCTCGTGTGCGTGAAATGCTCGTCATCGCCGGAAGCGGAACTCGTCGCCATTGTTTTGGGAAGGACTCCATTTGTGCCATTGCAGCACGACCCGCGGGGGAGAAGGCTAGCCGGTAAATTATGAAGCGGCTGTTTCCGGCCGCTAATTAATAGGCGCGTTAAACTGTCAAGGACAGTCCATGAAAAGTGCGCGTTCGCTACGTGTAGTGCCCTTGGCCTTTTGCTGTGACGCGCAGCGGTCGTCGTCGGTGAAACTACCAGCTCGCGTCTGCTGCCCGCGACGGACCGACCTACCGACCGCTTGCAAACCGATCTATTCGCCGGAGCCAAAATGCGTGAACGGCCTAGTGACGTGGACTGCCGCACGGAGAGGTTAGTGTTCGTCCTTTTTTTTAGCGGTGTCTCTTCTCCTTTCTTTTCTTACTTTTTTTTTGTGCCTGATTCTCTCGCCTTCTTACCTAGACGGTCTGCAAGCGAATTCAAGTGACCACCGCGCGAACTTGATTCGTCCTGCTCCATTGTATCGGCACAGCAGAATGATCCCTAGATTGAGCAGCTGAAATTTATCCTCTGAAAGCTGCACGGTGCATGTGATATGAGGTGCACTGTGGATGAGGGCTTTCGAATAACTTTCGCCACCTGGGATGATTTAAGGCGCACCTGAACCTTAGTACACGACCGATTTTGCATTCCGCCCTCCCTGCAATCCAGCTACCGAAGTCTGGAAATGAAACCGGGATCTCGTGCTCAATAACCGAACACCGTAGCGATGGAGAAACCGCGGCGAGTCCGATGCGTTCTGAAGATGTTCATCAAGCGCGCAGCTTGTATATTCGTCTTCAGTTACACTCTCGCCCTCGCCCATTCTTTCAGTTCCTACCTTTCCTCTACGTAGAGCAGCAGGTCAAAGACAAAGCTCCTCCAGCCGACCTCTATGCTTTTCTCTCTCTACTTTTCTCACATATTGATATCTATTTACAAAAGCTTTTTGAATACTTCCGCGTTCTCTCACACGTAGACAAATGCAAGTCTTTCTTTCTGTATTCAAGTCTGGCTGTAAAGCCGATGTCTCGATTATCGCAGGATCTCTCTTTAGTATGCCACGTCTAACATTTCTAAGCTTGCTTTTCGCACCATATTGTCTTTTACTGTGAAGAACTGATTGATTCTGACTCGGCATGGATTCCTCCCTGGCCACTTTACTATCACACATCTCGCAGGTTTCATGACGCAGATCTCCGTGCTGGTAATTCAGATGGGGCAAGTTGACAACATTTACTGTGGACTTAGCAAAGTTTTTTGATGTAGTAACTCACTCACTGCTTCTCGTCAAGCTTACACCCTTTGGTGCTGACTTGTCCGTTGTCAATCTTTTGCGCAGTTTTCTTGATAGATCATGTTATGTCAACGTCATTGCCCAAACGTCTCCGTTGTCATGGCAACTAGCGGCGTTCCTCAAGGATCAGTAGTAAGACCACTGCTCTTTTGAATTTTTAAGAATGACGTTTTTTTTTTTTCGTCCTGTTCGTAATTATTCTTTCCTTCTATATGTGAGCGACATCAATATATTAAAGAAAATTCGTACTGTTGATGACTTTCGCATCCTGCAGTCTGACCTGTTTTCTTTTTCTGAATTGTGCAAAGGTAATAACCTCACCTTCAATACTGCTAAGACCAAAGTCGTGACTTTCACAAAACAGCAAACATTTCTTTTTCTTATTATGTAGATTCTGTACCATTGTGTAAGGTTTGGGATATTAATGATCTCGGTGTACTTTTTGATTCAACCTTACACTTTTCAGCTCACACTAAAGGCGTTGCAATGCAGAGTATGCGCTCTCTTGGCTCTTTTTGTCGACTATCGAGGGAATTCAATTCTGCTATACGCCGTTCCTCAAGTTGTACACAACAATCTGTCTTCCTCAACTTGAATACGCGTCGATAGTGTGGAATGGCATTTCCAGGTCCAACAGCGACATTATAGATCGGGCCCAAAAAACGTTTCTAAGCATATATCGCCACCACCTTGCTTGCATGGACAGAGGACCTTGTTCTAGCACTGTTGGATTACTGTCATTGCCCTTACTTCACTGCCGACATAATCGCGCTGACCTTCTGTTTCGTTTCAAACTCCTTCACGGTATCCTCACCTAATGGAGCACCCCCCCCCCCCCCCCTCACTTTTGAAAACGGGCACTCTCAGCTGCACGCTTGGAAATTAAACAAAACAAATTTTTCTTTCTGGATATATTGCCAACGTAAGTAATTAATGTTTTTCTACATTACGAATCCCCTGCTTGGGCTGGGAGGATTGTCTTTCGTGCATCGTCGCGACGCGCGCTTTTCAGTTTGCGCTTTTTGCATCGTGCCCAGTTTTTTTTTTTTTTTCGAATCGCCTAATCATACTTGAAAACAGAAAATCAGATTGCTATATTTAACCTAAGGGAGAGTGGTGGGATTCGGATATTATAATCAGCCACGTCCAACGATTGCACGCCTTACGTTGAATTGTTGAATTATCAAATGCCGGAACTGTTGAATCTCTGTCCAGAGATTGTCGCCTAGCGTCGCAGTTTCGGTCCTTTGTTCGCCACAATAAACATAAAAAATTGACAATTGATAATAAATAATAAATAAATAAATAAATAAATAAATAAATAAATAAATAAATAAATAAATAAATAAATACAGGTCTCTTTGTCGAATTTCATTGTGTAATAACGAGTTATTCTATGTTGGTGAAAGCCACCTTGTCGAATGTGCAGAGCCATTGCAATACCGTTGCAACACTGACCTGAATTTTTTCTATCGGCATGTGTCACTTCTGACGTTGTCTGTTCATTTCATTTTCAGGCGTTTTCCGCATAAGGGTTACACTAGTGCATGTTCCCTGGCAGGAGCAAGAACAGCAGAGATTTCATATTTTGAGAAATATGGGGGCCATTTTTGGGGGGATGCATACCTCTAGTTAGAGGGAGACATTATATATATATATATATATATATATATATATATATATATACTTTTTAATGGCAGAAAGGTGGAGAGGTCAGCCTGAGTAAAATTCCGCTAGCCTGCTACTCCACGCTGGGGAAGGGGTTTGGGGGAACAACAGAGATAGGATGTGAAGAGGAAAGAGGGTGGTGGTATAAGGTGAACAGGATGATGAGGGCTGCACACCATACTGTATCTGTGCATCGCGTACGTGCACACTTCACAGAACAGCACAGTCATCTTCGCGGGCAGAAGGAAGGAAAGAGTGGAGAAGGAAAGGCAGGGGGGTTAACCAGTTTAGCACAACCGGTTTGCTACCCTACACATGGGAGCGGGATGGGGGAGAATGAAAGATGGGGACGAGAGAGCGAAGAGCACATAGCACAAGGTAGAGGTTACTACAGTGTAGCTAGAAGACTGTCTATAGCTTGCATAATTTTTGCAGCAGTTAGCGCCATTGGCACATTTAAACCAGACAGCAGAAGCTACAGGGCGTCCATTATTTGTCGCAGCATCGCTTTGATGACAGAGTCCAACGGTGATTTTTCTGTGCACTGTCCTTGTTCGCGCGAACAGTCTAAGAGCCCATTCACACTTGCGACTAGGCGTGGTCGCGCGACCGATTGCGACTGGCGATCAGAAAGCTACTGAAGACGAACGATGTTCACATTTACAAATGCGACCGACGAGTCGCTAAACCGAAATGTCTCACGATGTGCCGTTCACGTCTGCTTGAAATGTCATCGCCGCGTAAAATAAGCGTCAGAGTATACGGACGTCCTGTTCTTTCGCATCTGATTGGTTCAGCTGTTCTGCGACTGCGGTCGCGCGACTGAAAAGTCGAGCAGTGAGCGACTGGCCCGAAATGGTCGCATTTCGAGAAAAGCGACCATTTGCGACTACTTGCGACTGGTCGCTTTGCGACTAACTTGGTCGCACGACCTCGCCTAGTCGCAAGTGTGAATGGGCCCTAAGGCCCGTGTGCGCGTCGGTAAGCGTGGCCATACATGCGATTCCGGGCTTGCGAGACTAGCTTGAAGCAATGTCTCGAAGAGATATGTCGATGCCGAATGAACTACCTTCTGCTGGACCTGCGGGAATTGGAGCCAGAGAGCACTCGTTTGCACCTTAAGCTTGGCCACGTCGACGACGCGATCGTCTCCTCCAGTGTTGCACTGACGCTGCTGCCTCTTTGTGGGACATACTTGTCTTGCTCATTTGGTTCAGTATTTTTATCTCCTTTTTCTGTTTAGGAGAATCCTTGGAATTGGCCTCGTTGGGTCCACCGCAATTTACGCACTTAATTTCTTTTACTGTGCATGAGGATATGTCATGGCTGCAGCCACAGCAGAGGCATGCCATCTGGCCTGTGCAGGCAGCGCTGACGTGGCCTAGCTTTAGGCACTTGTGATATTGCATTGGTCGGGGCACAAAAGGACACTCCGGGTCTCTCACGGAGCCCAACTTGACATGGTCAGGTAGCAGGGGCGTATCCAGGGGAGGGGTTCAAACCCCCCCCCCCCCCCCGCCTTACCCTCCCTTTGTTCTCGTCGCTCCGCGCTGACATAATTCAAGAAACCGGTGCTACTATCACAATTACATTCCTGGGCGCTTCCGTTTGGGTTGGTATTTACAGCGAATCATGTCTGCATATGGAAAAAACTGTCACGGTGTTTGTCAAGGCTTTGGCACTCTGGGAGGCTTTGGGCGAGAATGTGGCGGCCGCATTTTGAAGCAACAAATGTGGCAGCCGCATTTTAGATGAAGGCGAAAATGCTCGAGGCCCGTTTACTTAGACTTAGGTGCACGTTAAATACCCCAGGTGGTCGAAATTTCCGGTATACATTTCCGCCGCTTCCCTTTAGGTGCCGGAAGGCTGCGCTCGCGCTGGATCTTAGGCTACGTTCACGCTTGGTCTCGAAGCTGGCGGAAGCGGCAAAATCTTGCAAAAATCCGCCTGCCTAGGTGGCAAAACAGGCAGAAAAGCAGGCGGCGAGCCAAATCGGTCTCGGACCGATTTTTTCGCCATGGCGAAGAACGCAGCGGAAAGTCGTTCTGCTCGACCGGAAGCTACACTAGCATGTAAACAACCGGTGGTAAAATTGAACATGGCACCAAAAGTGTAGGCTACAATGCTGACCGACGCGATCAAGAACCACCCCTTGCATGCTCTACGACAAGAGTGGTACTCAAACGTACTGTCAGCAACACTCGCGATAGTATTCAACGTCGTGCGACCGGAGCTCCGGCAACGAAGCCTTGGCGTGACCCAGCTCCTAACACTTTAGCAAAGCCAGGCGAAGCCACCACCGCCGTTTTTGAGGTGTCCGCTTCTTCCGTTTATTCATTGTCCATTTCTAGAAAACAAGTAGGTAGAAGTATAAAAGCCATTTCTTCTTCCACTTCCATGGCAGATAATAGTTAGGCAGATTCCTCGTTGGCGCTCCATAATTCTCCTCGCACGTGCACGGTATGTTGCAGAAGTCGCGGGGTGCTTTTCTCGTCGCGACGATAGATTGGGAGCGTAGGTCTCAAGTAGGACGCGCAGGCTTTGGCGAGCCCCAACACAAGGGCCAGCCCGGGTTTTAGCTTCGGTGTTCCCGTTGCCACTTTGGTGTCCTGGAGGCGCCGACAATAATACGAAATGATGAAATGTTATTACAATTTGTAAATAAAGCTATTAAAGAAATATAATCACGCCTAGGCACCAACCTGTGACTTAGCGCAACCGCGCCCGTGTGAGGAGAATTACGGAACGCCAACGAGGAATTTACCGAAGGTCGCAGATGACACGCGAATTTGCGCACAATGATCATTTTTGATGACGAGTGGGTCAAGGGATGAACATACCGCTCGAAATAATGCGATAATAAGCGCCACCACGCCGACAAACGTACGCAGACTAGATGGATGTGGACGAAAGGGGCAGCGGCGGCCGCGTTGGTAGCAAAACAAATGTGTACAACTTGGACATGCGCGGAAAAGATTTTCCGGCCACTTTGGCCTTTCCGGCCAGTTTGGCCTTTCCGGCCAGTTTGGCCTTTCCACCCGCTTGCCGATTCCCAAGTGTGAACGTAGCCTTAGTCTGCGCGCGAAACGTCTCATGTTTGCGATTGCTCCTGTACGGAAGGCTGGTATAGTTACTGTTGTGTTGTTGAATCACAAACCAGCAATGTACACACGAAGGGGTTGATGCCAGCAGTGAAATTCCACCGACTCGCAACAGAATGCACGAAACAGACAGCCGACAAGCATGGATTACTGTTGTGCGCAGTACAGCGTAAGTAAACTCTTGTTGCAGGCGCTGACAGTTCTCATCGGAGTTCACGCATCCTGAGAAATTGATTATCTTCACTATGCACTGAACAAGACCGGAGTTCATTCCTGCATCACTAGTACACCAATCATTCGAGATTCTGTGAGGTACAAGGCCGCTTCCTTTTTGCACCGGCGTAAGTGAAGCAGAAATGAGTTGTACGCACTACTTAAAATGCGTACACATGCCATATCTATGCTGTGCGGTGAAATATTCTGTACAATTCCGAATCTGTTGACGTAAAGGCAAATGAAGGCTGCACGCTTGCACACAGCGGAAGACACAGCTGCCCATGCACTTGCCGCAGGAAATGCAACCCTCTCGTATGAGGGAGCAGGGCGACGAAAGCTTAGAAAAAAAAGCATTGCGCGTTTTTGCGCGTATTTAAGTATTCTAGCTCAAAGACGCAGCGTACAAGCTATTGCTATGGGGGTAGGTATAGCCTGGTCACACGTGCATTTTCACATGTATAACCGTCCTAGACTTGTGAAACGCACTTCGCCCCGACGAGGACGACGCCATCTACGCTTAACGGAGGTTAAGAATTAATGACGTCTTCTCCGATCGGGCGGGTCGTCTGAATGATGCGTTTTCGAAGACTGGTCTATTCAGTGGCGCGATGAGAGACCGCTGCTCCAAACGCCCACTGTACCTGTCGTACTTAGTGTATTTTACAGAGCTTACTTTACTTTTTTACCTAATTTCTTCCCAAGCACACGCACACGCGAGGAGGGGGGGGGGGGGTGCCCCCCCCCCCCTAAAAAAAAAAAAAATTTCTGGCTACGCCCCTGTCAGGTAGCGTGTCTCCCTCGAAAAGAAGCTTGACGCTCATCAAGCGACCGAAGCGATGAAAGTCGAGGACCTTCACTGTTGAAGTCAGGAGCCTTTGGAACTCTTCGTCGCTGATGTCAATCACGACATCAGAAATAACGCCTGCCCTAGTGTGACCATTGTGCATAATGAACGACCGGACTTCTATGTGTCCTAGTATGCGCACGGTTTTCAATTTTCCTAGGGCGGCTTGCATCGCTACTTCCACTGTGACTACGTTTTTCTTGGGTGTTGAAACGCACTTCGTTAATTCCTTTCGGAGCCATGTTACCAAGGTAGGTGTTTAGAATGTGTCTGTTTACGGTATTTAAATTAGAGGTACAAAAGCAAACCTATGTGTCGGTGTATACATAGCCGGTACATTTGGGCCCTGC
Organism: Dermacentor silvarum; assembly: GCF_013339745.2. NCBI lineage: Eukaryota > Metazoa > Arthropoda > Arachnida > Ixodida > Ixodidae > Dermacentor > Dermacentor silvarum. Next base: position 15,587,587 of record NC_051161.1, read on the forward strand.
TCACTCACATCTTTGGTTGTCCTGCGGTATTTCCTCTTCAGTCGCTTGCCCTCCACGATGGTGTAGTCGTTGTCGGAGTCCATCGGGTCGCTGTTAGAGAAACAGGAACCGGGCATATCCATGTCGACGTGGCGAGCCTTACACTATATCACTAGGGGACAGAGTGCGAAGAGGCATGTTCGACGCAAGCGATGGCGTGCCGTCTGTCATCGCCTCAGATGGCGTCTCGTCCAAGAAGCACAATTAAGCCTCCACTGGGAAAAATCTATCGCAGCAAGGCAAGAAGCTACGCTTGCTCAGTTCACTTATGCGCTTTGAAATTGATTACTAAATACTCGCTCCCTCCCAATTCGGATGCGTTATACATGGCATTTGGTTGTTTTTACCTTTTTTTCGGTAAACTATATGCCAGGCACGGTGTTTATATTTCGTTGAAGTAGGAAGCATGTTCTTTGTGGCGAGTGACAAATGTTTAATATGTGTGGGTTCATTACAGTCTTTGCAGAAAGTTACTTATTCAAGCGTTCCAGGGTGTCATGATACCTTTCTTCAAAATGTTTCCCACATTTTTAAAACATCTGTACAAGATACGGACTTCAAATAATTCATTGCGACACTTTCACGCTCCTGCTTTAAATTGAAGCGTCGTAAATTATTACTGAACCCTCACTTTCCATATTTTCGTGCTTCATACGAAGCTCTTAGTTTGTTTCTTCGACGCCTTTAGTGAACTATAAACAAGGCACTGCGTTCAGATTTAAGGAAAATTAGGTGGGCGGTATGGGCAATGTGTAGGCAATGTTCTAAACAGGTGGATTACATGTACCTTTTTGTAATAGATTACGTATGCAAGTGGTACAAGGCGTTATTAGTGTGTTTTATGAGCGACGTAAAACTTTGACCGCTGCCCTGGCATAATTACAATGACAAGCGAGATCAAATTTTGTGAACATAGGTGGAAAGCTACGCCAAGGTTGTGTACGATGTTAAATGTGCGTTGATCAAATACAGCTTTGCATATATATATATATATATATATATATATATATATAAGAGAGAGAGAGAGACAGTCCCAGCTATCACGCAGCACGATTTAAAGAAAGAGCAACGGCGGTACGCGAAGCCACCCTAGTGTGTATTGTTTCCAGTACGATGGAGTAGCCGCCAGTAATGTTTCGTTACTGAGATTTAATTAATTACTTGTAATTAATTATCTAACTCGAGAAGTACTGTCCTAATTATCAAAGTGTCAATGAGAAAGTTGTAGAGCAACATGAAAAACTCCCATGCAGCTTTCTGTTGCTCAATACGGGCTACATAAATGTGTTTTTCCGAGTGTGAAAGAAGCCCGCGAATACACGCAGAATTGCCGCCCGACTGGCCGCTCGTGGCACTTTGCGTGTATTCGCGGGCTTCTTTCATGATCGGAAAAACACGCGGGGTCACAGACCTCTGTCAGGCACTGATTGCGGTTTGTTCCTGCATCACATTGAGATTTCATATGATTTGAATGAGTAAGTTCGAATTCAAATACCTCTTTGGTTTCCCACAAATCACCGTGCGTGATTTATATAGTCCGGTTTCCGGCCGGTTCGCGGCATAAATTTGCTGTCTTTAACGTGCTTTCCTCGGCCTCGTTATCTGTTGGCTTTACACGGTCATGATTAACAAAATTCGAGCCCCTCGGTTTCCCTTTTTCTCTCGTTCGTTCATAGTGAGCGTCTCGAATATAGCGGCCTCGATGTCATCATGCAGCATACGAGGGTTTTTTATCCACGTGCCTGCTCTCCTAAGTTCACGTGTTACCTTGTTACTGTTAGGCCATCGGGCAATAAAGGATGTTCCACATCCGCCCGCCATGGCTTTGAGTGGCGCTGGCTAACACTCCCAGGGCTAGATCTAGTAAACATAAATTCAATTCAATTCTCTTTATTTACCACAAAATATTCTGGCTTGACTCCTGGGCTAAAAGCTGCAAGAATACAGCTTGACGGGGCCCAGGAGGGCATACATATATACATGGCAACAAGTGACAGGTAAACAGATAACAGATGTTTAAAAGCATCATACATGAAAATAAATAAATTATTTAGGCAGATAGTAGAAATGATTATACAATTATTGGGAACCTGTACTCTTATACTTGTAGAACCGAAAAAAAAACAATGCATTTGTGTTACAATGCAAAACAAACATTACTTCAAGAAACTAACAAAGCACAATTATACAATAATACGTAACACTCTAATTTTACTAACAGAAAGAAATGATAACACCACTAATGCAAGAACTAACTGCAATAGGACAATATAATATCAGTTATATACCGATAACAAGTAACAAGAATGAAACAATAATACATAAGGCGTCAGAAACCAGAGTAACCTGTTTTGTAAAACCCAGTCTATTACGAATGAAGACCGTGTTTTGATAGATAAATGAATGAATAAATAAATTAGTAATTCAGAAATATTTCACGTAATATATTTACTGTGGGATTGTCTAAGTCATTATGTTTATTTAGAATAGATGGAAGGTTATGTTTCAAAGACTGGTGTTTATAGTCGGTACGAAAACGGGGTATAAGCCACTCTCCCACGTACGTTTCGAGTATCAATATCATGACTGTTACGCTGCAGAAATGCAGTAGTCTGAATGAAGTGTTTCAACGCAAAAGAGTAGATGTAAAATGAACGAAGGATGCGAAACTCGTGCAAATCTTGGATTTTAATTAATCTGTGAACGCGAAAGTATGTGGAGGTCGGAGATAAATAACCAATGTTGGCAATGCTACGGACAGCTTTCTTCCGTAAAAGCAGTATTCTGTTTATATTACGCTGAGTCGTAGTAAGCCAAACCAAACTGCAGTAGTTTATGTGTGATTGAAATAGCGCGTGATATCTTCTAACATTTATTTGCGTTGGGAGAATTTCGCGGCACCGCGATAAAACTCCCGTAGTTAAAGAAAGTTTCTTACATAAATTATTTATGTGTGAATCCAAACTTAGATGAGATGCAAACGTTACACCAAGGATCTTGTGTTCATCAACAATGTCGATTTTATGCTCTGCACACATAATATCTTGTTTAGTGTCGCATCTCTTGTTTCTAGGTCTGAAAATTATTACCTTCGTTCTCCCGGGGTTAATTTTAAGTTAATTTGATACTGACCATGATTTAATGTTACTTAATAACCGATTACACATTTCTGTCAACTCATCTGCATTTTCGCCAGACAGCAAGACTGTGGCATCATCGGCATATATTATAAATGGCAAAGCTTTGTCGATGTTTACAATGTAATTTATAAAGGCATTAAAAAGAAAGGGACCTAATACGCTTCCCTGAGGGACACCTTTACTAACCGGCAATGAAGATTACCGATGGTTTCCCAGACACACGCATTGTGATCTATCTGTTAAATATGATTTAGCTAAAGCCAGAGGACCCAAGTTAGTGGACGGATTGACAGCCGTCATCGTAGCAAAATCGGCAACGCACGCGTAATGAGGAGGTTGTGGGTTCGGCTCCCACCGGCGGTAAGTTATCTTTTCGTCCACTTTCATTTTACTTTCTTTATTATTTCTGACATTTCAACATATATATGAACGAGAAGAAAGGGAACCGAGGGGCCCGATTTTTATTATATCATAAGAAGCCAACAATGATCCCAAGGACAACATAGGGGAAATTACTTGTACTTACTAATTGAATTTAAAAATGATAAATTAATGGTAATGAAAACGGATGAAAAAACAACTGTCCGCAGGTGGGGAACGAACCCACGTCTTCGCATTACGCGTGCGATGCTCTCACCAATATTATATATATATATATATATATATATATATATATATATATATATATATATATATATATATATATATATATATATATATATATATTGTGAGACGTCGACCGATGCGATGCCTTTATTTCCGAGCAGCCGCCCGAGGCAGGGACGAAGCACCAAACGACGAGACAAAAGATGATGATGAGTCGTATGTACTGATGACGACAACGATATGCCAAAAATGCGCTCACACTGCATATATATATATATATATATATATATATATATATATATATATATATATATATATATATATATATATATATATATATGTATATATATATATATATATATATATATATATATATATATATATATATATATATATATATATATATATCATAGGGGTCACTGATAAGTTGAGCTTCCTTTTAAAATATGTACTTATATCGAGCAAGTTATTATTGGGCAAAGGAAGTCGTCATATTGTCAAACGCAACCAGTTCAATGTGCTGTAGTGAACAGAGTTCACGGGATTTCCCGCGCCCGGCTGGCTAAAACTATTTTCGTGTAACAGAAATCGGGCGCGCAGCGATGCGGCACAACCGACATCTGCAGCTCCAAAACGACCGCCGCAAAGTAGGAAACGTCAAAGGCCAATGACATCGTACCCGTTAAGTACTTCCCTTCACCTTTCACTCACTGAGGCCAGTTTTAATACAAAAATGTTTCCGTGCGCACTCGGCATATACTACACATACTCGCATTTCGCAATGCCAGCTGCGCATACATGCTCATCAAATGTTGTTCGCGGCTCTTTCAATGTTATAACTACTATATTCGACGGCTTTGTTGACCAATATCAGAGGAATTACGGCAGAAACTCCACTGGAGTTACCTAAGTATGCGTAAGAATTGGGCCACTTGCTCATCTCCACGCAACCCGGTGTCATTATCAATCTTATCAAACTTGATCCGACCAGTAAAAACCCTTATCAACCTTTATCGGTCGTTATCAGCCTTATCGGACTATATCCTACCCTTATCAACCCTTATGGTAGTTATCAACCTTATCGAACTCGATCCGACCCTTATCAACCCTTATATGCCCATATCAACCTTATCGAACTTGATCCGATACTTATCAACTTTTATCGGTCCTTATCAACTTTATCGGACTTGTCCAACCCTTATCAAACCTTATCGGTCCTTATAAACCTAATCAGAATTGATCCGACTATTATAAGCCCTTATCGCTCTTTAGCACCTTATCCATCCGCGTCGAACCATTATCAACCATGATGATACTCATGTAACCACTCATCACTCCTTATCAGCTCATTGACTGCTTATCTGTCCGTGTGGCGTGACGTGAAGCGGATGCGCCCCCAGAGATCGATGGCATTTCGGTCGGTGAAGGCACGACCCAACGGAAGGCACATCCCGTCACCACCGAAACACATGGGGGATGTGGTGTGTTTGGCATCAAATTTTCGCAAAATCGGAATTTTCCTAATGTCTACAATGCTCCAAGTCGGGTCTACATGTATTCCACCATCACCAAATCTTTCAAGAAAGCCTTCAAGGAAACTGTTCTCCTTTGACATTTGTTTTGTACTGCCGGTACAACACATTCATATTGTTCAGATATATTCACCTTCTGCAAGCGTTAAGACCAAGGAGGTTTTCTTTTTTCTTTTTACCTCCTTGTTTAGACACTCAGCTTCTGAGCGTGGGGTCATAGGTTCGAAACTCTCCTCCACCGGCGTTCTTCGTTTCGATTTTTTTTTACACTTTAATTTCGTTATAGCGATTCGTCTTACGTGACAGACAGACGGACGGACGGACCGACCGACCGTCGGGTTTCCTTGTTGGGTAGGCATAGAAATGCTTACGCATTTAAAGCACGCTGATTGGGATTGCTAGCTTAACTAGTCAGCCTCTAATTCAATTAAAAGGGAATATGTGTTCCCTTTTCTGTCTGCGTTTTTCTCTCCACGAATCATTAAATTTTATATGCCTCTCTCTTTGTATATGGAAACCCGTCTTTCCCCATATAAAGCCATATGATATTGTGAAATTATGTTTCTGAGAGAGAGAGAGAGAGAAATCAAGAAGAAATAGGCAGGGAGGTCAACCAGACGGTTTGCTACCCTACACTGGGGGAAGGAAAAGGAGGACTAGAAATAAGAAGGCAGCACAGAGTGAATACCGTGTGTGCACGCAGCAAAGCGACTTGAAATCAGTAAAGTCCAAGCAATTAAGTGACCCGCCGATTCACTGGGCTGCCGTCATGCTGCTGTCTGACGATAATCACGGCGCTTCCGCGTAGCTGGTGATGCGCGTTGAATTCACCTGAGATGACCAAGGGACCAGTGGTCATTAGCAGTACGTTGCAATACGTGGCAGTATATCGTTAAAGTAAATATATATTGCAGTGAAGACGGCGAACGCTGGCCAATCATCATCACCAGCGCTAGGCACTGACTCTTGCTTCTTTCTGTTCTACCGCGGCGTTAGCCGCTCTCAATTTCCATTCAATAAACCTTTTTACAATTGGTGGAAGGTGCGGGGTACTTTGAAAACGTCCAACCTAGAAGTTCGATCCCGCACGCTACCGTCAACCATGCCCTAATACGCATCCCCGCCGGCACCTCCTCTTCCATCGGTCGTGTGCTCCCATGTATTTCGTCAAAGGGCCCTGCTGTTTTCAGCGGCGAGGATGACAATGACGCGGAGGACTGGCTCTCGTCTTACAATAGAGAGAGAGAGAGAGAGAAAACATTTATTTGGACCATAGAGGTCGTTGATCTTGAGGACGAGTGGGTGGTGTACAAGAGGGTAAGCGTGCACAACAAATAGGACGATGCTGCAAAACTATCTAGGTGTGACCACCTACTAGGTGTGGCCAGCCTCTGGCACAAGGACCATGAGAGGGATTTCCAGACATGGCCAGCGTTCAAGACCTCTTTCGTAGACGTGTCTAACCGCCCTGCTGTTCGTAAGCTGCGCGCAGAGCAGCGTTTGCGGGAACGAGCCCAGCAGCCGGGTGAGTCCTTCACTAGCTACGAATACATTCTAGACTTGTGCAAGAGAGTCAATGCGACCATGTCAGAGTCAGACAGAATAAAGAATGTTATGAAGAAAATAGAGGACGACGTTTTTAATATGCTACTTGCGCAGAATCCGCTCACACTGGCAGAAATCATTACTCCGTGCCAGAGTTACAAGGAGCTGCAAAGGAAGTGATCTTTGACCCGTCGCCCTCCTTTGCACGACCAATTTCCGATCACTCAACGCTGCTCGCAGAGATAAAGGCGTTTGTGCGTGAGGAAGTTGCCCGCCAGCTCTCTTTATTGTCCTTCACTCAGCCGCAGCATATACAGCAGCCTGCTTCAAATTTTGTGCCCACGCTCCGCCACGCGATTAAGCTAGCAATCGCCGAGGTCTCGCCTGTGCACCGCCAGCACGTCCCTACAGTGGTGCGCCTCAGTTATGCTGAAGTCGTTTATGCTGAAGTTATGATTATCCTGCAGCTGCAGCTGTGCCCCTCAGTTACACCGACGTTTTACGTAGACCCCGACCACAAGTCGCCGTCCCGTCTTTTCATTAGACGCCTCGTACACCGCGCCCTGTGACCTGTGCTGGACCTGCCGTTGCGAATTCGTGGCGTTCGTCCGACGATCGTCCAATATGCTTTGCGTGTGGTTACGCCTGATCATATTGCCCGCCGTTATCGAGGTGCTAAGTCACCTGGTGCCGTGCCACCCGTGACATCCCGCGATGCAGGCGTGCCAAGGCCGTTTTGCAGCTCTTTACGACTCATCTTCGGCCCCGTCAGCTTTTAGATTGATGCTTATTACCCGCCGTTCACCTTCTCCGTGTCGCCGCTCACCATAGCCGGTGCGACCTCCGTCCTGTGGCTCGAGAAGATAAAAATTGATTGTCGCAGTCCACAAGGCAAGGACTGCAGCACCGTCGAACTACAAAAGTCCTAACCATCGCCCACCAATTATACTCCAAGCGCATTTTTGCCGTCGTCGTCGCCGTGATGTTCCGTATACCAACAATGATAAAATCGTCGCCGCGCGCCGTGCGTTGTGTTTGCGAGTGAAGGCGTGCGAGGGTGAGCCGGCAACCGCAGCTTAATTTATAGAGGGAGGCGGCCGGAAGCGCACGCTCTTCCTTTACGCGTGAGGAACGAGGAGGAGGCGACGGAGACGGGAGGGGGGGGGGGGGGAGGGTGCGTTCTGCTTACGCGGCTGCTGCTCACGGAGCTATCTTGAAAGCCCTCGCCGATGCGGCTGAAGTGTGCGCCCGCGGCGGCCTGATCTTCAAAGCGATCTGCGATGGGCCTAAGGGCATTCGCCGAGTGCTGGTAGCTTCGTATGCGCTGCGCTTTCGACGTTTAGTTTGCATTGAAGCGCGAGTCAGCGCGAAGGTCAGTTTGCTCGCTGCCGCTGGGGCGATTTCTCACTCCAGCGTTTTGACGAGCTCCCGCGGTCATCGAGCGAGATGTGTTCATGTTTACCTGTGCGCGCGTAACACTGTGCTTGTTTATTTAGTTAGTAAGCGAATATTTACAACTTAATATGGCCGATAAAACTACTATCCTTACTTATAGCTGTCTACTAATTTGCTATCGCAATCGATGCTTCGCCTTTCGGGCGAAACTGCGACTTCTTATAGACATTTGTGTTGAAGGGGTTCGCGCATTTGTTCTCGTGGACACTAGAGCCGCAGTCTCTGTTACGGACGTAAAGCCCTGTCGCTCGCTTCGGAAAGTTACGACGCCACTTTCGGGGTTGTCCCTTCGCACAGCAAGCGCTCAGCATGTTCACGGTGTGTACGGCGCGTGTGGTTATTGATGATGTCCTGCATACCATTGAGTTTATTGTTATTTATTCTTGCTCTCAGAAAACTAGGTGGGGTAATGAAGTTTTTAAATTTGCAAGCGCAAGACGGGGTTAATTGGAGATACAGGGAGAGGCCTTCGTCCTGCAGTGGACATAAATATAGGCTGATGGTGATACTTGCTCTCATGACGTTACCCTCGGTTGGGACTTTCTTTCGCGCCATGACGCCGTCATTCATTGAGCACGTGCTAACGTTGAACTATCAGCGATGGTAAATGTGACCTTAGCCGACGTTCCTCCAATTTCCTGTAAACTGCTCGTGAAGAAAGAAACTAACGTTCCCCCCAACGCCTCAGCTGTAGCCTCTCCGACGCTATCGCACTGCTCTCTCCATCTGGCCTGTTCTTTACACGGAAACATGGGCTACATTTTGCTGCTGTTGACATTGCGCATCGCTGCAGTACTCTCTTTGTTTCGGACCTGCTTCCGTATCATGTGACACTGTTTCGAGGAGAATGCCTGGGCAGTGTGGAAGTCACTGACGACATGCATGTCATCGACGTGTCGGGCGACGCAGCCTCTGCCAGCCACTCTACCCTCAGTGATTTATCTATACATCTGAAACATTGTCCACAGATGTGTTTGGTCCCTCCATCACCGAAGACCTTACGCCGATTCAGCGTTTAGAGCTTCTATGCGTCCTAAATTAATTCCTTTCTTCTTTCGATGTCAGGGTCTTGCGTCACCAGCAGACCCTGACAACCAGCTACGGTTGGTGAACAGGGATCGGGCGGCGGCAGCGAGCCATGGCTACCTGGACTGAGGAGGCCACCCACCTTTGGGCTCAAGAAACCTGGTCTAGCAATAAAGTTTATTTCTCTCTCTCTTTCGATGTCATGCAAACTTCTTTGGGCCGCACGTCCACCGTTATGCATAACATTGACACCGGCTCCCGCCCACCATGATGACAATGCCCATATCGCATACCTGCCACAGAGCGTTATATATGTTATCGACAGGCAAGTCGATGACATTCTTCGCCGCCAAGTGATTCGAATTTCATATAGTCCGTGGACGTCTCCTGTGGTCCTTGTTACGAAGAAGGGTGGCTCTGTTCGCTTCTGTGTAGATTACCGACGCCTACAAGATCGCTCGCAAAGATGTCTATCCCCTACCGCGAATAGATGACGCCATTGACTGTCTGCAAGGAGCGGAATTCTTTTATGAATACGTTGTTGCATACGCAAGTCGAACCCTGACAAAGCCGAGACCAGTGTGACGGAGAAAAAATGTTTAGCCATCGTCTGGACCCTCACAAAGTTCCGTCCTTATTTGTATGAGCGCCCATTCGATGTCGTCACAGACCATCGTGCACTCTGTTGGCTCTCATCATTGAAGGAATCCCTCGGCATCAGGCCGCCTTGCTCGCTGAACACTTCGGCTGCAAGACTTTGACATCCCCGTTCGTATACCGAAACGGACGCCAGCATTCTGACGCCGACGCCTTGTCACGCTCTCCCTTGCCCGACAACATTTCCTGTTCCTCAGCGCCTCAGTCTACTATTTCGTCCATTGTCGTTGGAATCATCGCTTCCGAGCAGTGCAAGGACCACTGGATTGCCTCCTTTGTCGGGTGGTTTGACGAATCTCTCCGATTCGTCAAACCACCCGACAACTCGCACGCTGCGTCGTCAAGCTCAGCATTTCGCTATTCACGATGACCTCCTACACCGACGTCATTATTACTCAGACGGCCGCCAGCTATTTACTGGTAATATACCTCGAAGCCTGCGTTCCGAAATCTACGCATCCTTCCTTACTGATCCACAGAGTGTGCACTCGAGAGCTTTCAAAACTTCCCAACGTCTTCGATAGTGATACTACTGGCGAGGTGTCTACAGCTATGTTCAAAAATTTGTTCGCTCTTGTCCCGATTGCCAACCTTCAGACCCCCAGTCGCCAGGTGGTCTGCAACCTCTACCTTGCCCTGCCCGGCCGTTTGGGTGTGTCGGCATTTATTTGTATATGGGACACTTCGCCTGACAACTACTGGTAACCGCTGGGCCATCTCATGCGATACGCCGAAACCGCCGCCCTCCCGGCAGCTACAGCGCGCGACGTCGTTTCGTTCCTCCTTCACAGTTTTAACGTGACAGCGTTAAGGGCCCCGTGTTGCAGAAAATCCGGTGTCGGCGTCTTCGGCGTTATTCGTTAGCGAAAATTATATTTAGGTTTATGCATATGCCGCGCCTTGCTATATGACATGTGGTATATGCGGGTTATATTGCCACACCATCTTATCACTAAGGTTGATCACACCTTATCACACATACTTGACAAAATTATTCCTCGGAATTTCGAGAATGACAGCCAACAAACAAATATCATGAAACAAAACGTATAAAGTCCAAGGGCGATAAAATAGTCGCCGCGCGCCATATGTGCGAGTGAAAGCGCGCGGGGGACGCGCGCTTTCACGGAGAGCGGACGCATGGCGGAGAGCAAACGCGACTTCGCACGTCGCGCGAAAGGCCGTGGGGGTACGGAATGGATTGAGGGGGGCGACGCTGCGCTGCGCCACCAAATGCGTATCTTGCAATCGGGTGCAAGGGCAACTGGCGACTCAATCTCCCACGCGAAAGGAGGAAAGCGGGAAGGCAGCGCGGGAGAGAGACGGGGCGGCTTCTACTCTGACAACTGCGTACATTTGCGCCGGTGCGGGCTGTCGCGCGCACCGTATCTTGAAAGCGATCTCCACACGGCTCTGACCTTTGTATGCGTTGTGCTTTCGCCGCTCAGTGTCCGTTGAAGCGATAGACCACACGAACCTTCGCTTGATACGGCTGCCGCGCTTGCTCACGCCAGCGTTTTTACAGTGGTTGTCTGCAGTCATGGAGTGTGATCTATTCATGTTTGCTTGTGCGCGCTGACACCATGCTTGTTAAATCAGTTAGTAAGCGATTGTGTCCAAGTTTATGCAGCCGATAAAACTACTATCCCTACTCCGTATAACTCTCTACTAATTTGCTATCGCAATTAATGCTTCGCCTTTTGGGCGAAACTGCGACATTTTTTTTTATCCTCCGTCACGGTCCGCCCCAGGAACTGCTCAGTGATCGCGGGCGCGTCTTTTTGTTCAAAGTCGTTCAGGCCATCCTCGATCAGTGCCACGTTATTCATCGCGGATAACTACTGCGTATCACCCTCGAACCAACGGGCTCACTGAATGCTTCAACAGTACGTTTGGCGACATGCTTGCAATGCATGTAACCTCAGTCAACCTCATCCTGCCCTTTGTCATCTACGCATACAGCACCGCCACCCAGAGCACCGCTGGTTTTCACCCTTTTTCTTATTGTACGGCCACCACCCGTCGTCGCACACTATCGGCACAATTCTTCCGTACCGGCCGGATGCGTCCGAGTGTGCGCCTGTTTCTGCCGCTGCGAGACATGCTGAAGACTGCCGCGAACACGCACGGGCCTTAACGGCAACTGATGAGCGCCAGAAGAGCAGCCACGCCGACAACACCGACGCACCCGCTTTCCTCCCTGGCACGCTTGTGTGGCTGTCAGTTCCTGCCAATGCAACTGGTTTCTCCTCGAAACTACTACCCAAGTACGAAGGCCGTTACCTTATCATCGAGCGCACATCTCCCGTGAACTGCGTCGTCGAACCCATCGCGCGCTGTCCTTTGGACCTGCCCCGTCGGGGACGAGATATTGTCCATGTGAGGCGCCTCAAGATATACTACTCGTACGACCTGCGCATCGTGGTGAGCTCATAGGTCGCCAAGACGGTTCCGTTTCCTTCCCAGGCGTAATTGTAATGAATACGGCGAACGCTGGCCAATCATCATCACCAGCGCTATAGGCACGGGTTCGCCGCTCGTGCTTCTGCTATATATATATATATATATATATATATATATATATATATATATATATATATAATATCGTTACGGAGAGTTTTTTTTACCCAGCACCTCCACAACAACTGTTACGGAGAGTTGTGCAGAAATGACTTTATTTACAGGAGATGGATGATGGTGACCGCGCAATCCGGCCTTGAAGCACTTCGTCCTCCTTCCTCTTCTTTCCAACAGCTTCTTGTATGCTCGTTACATTATATATATATATATATATATATATATATATATATATATATTGAGAAGAGCTTTATTGGCGGTGTCCTTCAAGGACGTTAGGAGTTCTAAGAACGGCGAGGCAGCGTGGAGCACCGTCTCCAAAAACACCAGCGACCAACAGCGCGAGCAGAGCGGGCCGAGCGTTGGCGATGCCGCTGGACGGAGGCGCGTCTTCTTCTTCACAATCGCCCCCGCAGAAAAAGAGCCATCCTGGCGACCTAAGAGGTTGTTGGCAGAGGGTCATGGTAGGGCTTGAGACGCGCCACGTGGACGAGGTGACGTCCACGCCGGCACATGTCGTCAGATGGAGAAAGTGGCTCGATGAGAAAATTCACCGGGGACGTTCGCTCCAAGACGCGGTAAGGCCCTTCGTACTTTGGAACGAGTTTTGAGGAGAGGCCTGGAGTTTGGCAAGGAACAGCCAGCCATACAAGAGATCCTGGCGCATACGTGGGACTGGGCAGTGAGTCGGCGCGTCCTTCCTTCTGGCGCTGTTGTTCTTGTGACGTAAAGGTGCGCGCGAGCTGGCGGCACTCTTCGGCTTGTCGGGCAGCTTCGTACACAGGTGGGCACTCGGAAGCGTCAGGACTGGTATGGAAGGAGAGTGTCGACGGTATGCAATGGCTCCCGTCCATATAGGAGGAAGAAAGGTGAAAATCCCGTTGTAGCTTGTATCGCGGTGTTGTATATGCGAACGTTACAAACGGAAGTACGCGGTCCCAGTTGCCATGATAAGATGCCACGTACATCGCGAGCATATCACCGAGAGTGCGGTTAAATCGTTCCGTGAGCCCGTTAGTTTGCGGATGGTAAGCCGTGCTCGTTCGATGAATAATGTGGCATTCCGACAGCAGAGGTTCGACGACCTCGGAGAGGAAGGCACCACCTCTATCACTGAGAAGTTCTCGAGGTACGCCATGTCAAAGGACGAAGCGATGCAGCACGAAAGAGGCTATATCCCGCGCTATAGCATTTGGTAGAGCAGCAGTTTCGGCGTAGCGTGTCAAATGGTCCACAGCAACTATATATGATCCACCGATTGCCATCCGGTGTCATGGGAAGCGGGCCGTAGAGGTCAATGCCTACGCGATCGAAGGGTTTGGCAGGGTACGGAAGCGGCTGCAAGGCGCCAGACGCACGTAAAGGTTGTAATTTGCGACGTTGACAGTCAGGGCAGCATTGAACAAACTTTCGTACAAAAGTGTACATTTCCCGCCAGTAGTAGCGATGGCTTATACGTTCGTAAGTCTTAAGTACTCCGGCGTGGCCACATTGCGGATCGTCGTGAAAAGAGGCACAGATTTGGGATCTTAAGCTGCGGGGAATGACTAGTAGCCATTCACGGCCTTCGGGAGCGTAGTTGCGTCGGTGAAGCAGCTGATCACGAATGGCGAAATGAACAGCTTGGCGTCGGAGGGATCGGGATACAGGAGTGGTCGATGATCCAGAAAGATGGGCGAAAAGAGAAGCGATCCACGGGTCACGGCGTTGTTCGTTGCCAATCGAGTCAAGGTCAAGAGATGACAGGGGTTGAGCGCAAGTGGTTCCGCAGGCCGAGTCGGGAGGTAGAGGTGAAAGGGACAAGGCATCTGCGTCAGTGTGCTTGCGTCCACAGCGGTAGACGACGCGAATATCGTACTCCTGGATTCTGAGTGCCCAGCGTGCTAAGCGGCCAGATGGATCTTTCAACGTGGCAAGCCAACAAAGCGCGTGGTGATCCTTTACCAGCTCAATGGGCGGCCGTATAAGTATGGGCGGAACTTGCCAAGCGCCCATACGAGAGCCAAGCACTCTTTTTCAGTAACGCTGTAATTGGCCTCTGCTTTTGTCAGCGTACGACTCGCATAGGCGACCACGTATTCAGAGTAGCCGGGCTTGCGTTGCGCGAGGACGGCGCCAAGAACAACCCCGCTGGCGTGTGTATGCACCTCAGTTGCAGCTGTCGGATCGAAATGGCGAAGAATAGGTGGAGAGGTAAGAATATGACGCAGTGTAGCAAACGCGGCGTCGCATGCAGGAGACCAGGAGGAGAGGTCCGCGCCACCGCGTAGGAGCTGGGTCAAGGGCGACATGATCGATGCGAAATTGCGGACAAAGCCCCGAAAATATGAGCACAGGCCCACAAAACTGCGTAGTTCATTGACGTTAGTAGGCTTCGGGAACTGAGCGACTGCACGAAGTTTCGAGGGGTCCGGTAGAACGCCTTGCTTGGACACGGTGTGGCCTAAGATGGTCAGCTCCCGCGCGGCGAAGCGGCACTTCTTGAGGTTCAGTTGCAGGCCAGCGTTGGTGAGACACGTCAAAACATGTCGAAGGCGAAGTAGGTGGGTCGGAAAGTCAGGTGAGAAAACCACGACATCGTCGAGGTAACAAAGACACATAGACCACTTGAGGCCACGCAGCGTATTGTCCATGAGTCGTTCAAACGTGGCAGGCGCGTTGCAAAGTCCAAAGGGCATCACGTTGAACTCGTATAGGCCGTCAGGTGTACTAAACGCTGTTTTCTGGCGATCGGCTTCAGCCATTGGAACCTGCCAGTAGCCAGAACGCAAATCTAGGGACGAAAAGAATTCTGCGCCCTGAAGGCTGTCAAGGGCGTCGTCGATGCGCGGCAAAGGATAGACGTCCTTGCGCGTGACCTTATTCAATCGATGGTAGTCAACGCAAAAGCGGATAGAGCCGTCCTTCTTGCGAACGAGAACGACAGGAGATGCCCAGGGATTGTGAGATGGTTGGATAACGCCACGGCGTAGCATATCGTCGACTTGGTCGTTGATGACGCGACGCTCGTCGGCGGAGACGTGGTATGGTCGTTGACGCAACGGCTGGTGCAAGCCGGTGTCAATGTAGTGCTTCACTTCCGACGTTCGGCCCTATTGCGGCTGAGACACATCGAAGGAATCTCTGAAGTGGTGTAGAAGCTGAAGAAGCTCGGAGCGTTCGGCAGGGGTTAGTGTAGTGGCGATGGAACTCGAAAACATGTCACTCGATGACTCTTGAAGTGTTGAAAGGGCGAGGAGTTCGTTCGAGTCAAGATGGAAAGATTCGTCTGGCACGGTAACAAAGAACGAAGAGTCAAGCTGTTCCACGCGGCTGAGACATTCGCCGACAAGCAACGTAACCGACGCAGCAATGTATATATATATATATATATATATATATATATATATATATATATATATATATATATATATATATAGTTGAGGATAAGCGTTCCAGGCACCTGTAATGATATACGAGTGTAAAAACACAACAAATTCATTTCGCCGTAGCGGCCAGACACTATATCAAGAATTCTCGATAAAGGTCTTGTTTGCTATTTGCCTTCAAACTTTCTTTGTAAGGCCTACGTACACAAGTTTTTCCGTTGTGATACTTCTTTTGCCAACGCATGCTTTTTTCTTGTAGTTGCTGTTCATTACATTACAAGCATCTGAATGCCTGAATTTTGATACATAAATGTAGAGCGTATCTGCAACCCTTCACGGAATGTAGATTATACATGGCCGACCGCACAGGTGGTCAAAGTTGACGAATATTGGCGGACAGCTTTCTGTTGTACCGCTCAACCTCTCGCTTTAAAGGTTCACGTGTATAGCGTATGTTTGCGACATCTTTAATGGGACACGTCAATCTTCTAGCGGCCATATTTGTACGCAGTTCTGCCCAGCTGTCACGCAGCACAGCGAGCACAGACGGCGGTGTGTTTTACGTCACGTGGCCAAAAGTGCTGCGTTGCCAAAAATGCTGTGCTCCACCGAGACTCGGTGCTGCTGCCTTTATTTCATTTTATCTCTTTCCTGCATTTTAACGAGCGCTGCGAGCGTTCGTAAAGCAGGCCGTATTTCTATCCTGGAGTGTCAAACAGTTCGCGCTCGGCCACTTGTGAATCCGGAGCAGCCTGCTGTGTGCGAAAAACGGATTGAGGAGTTTTTCACTTTTCTAATTGTGAAAGAAGTCGGCTAGAAAAGAACAAGATGTCACATCGCAAAGCAACCACCGGAATTGTCAGGTAACGTATTTTGCCTATAGAGTGAACTGTAACCGGACCAACAGAGAGACCTGTGTACTATGTGTGTAGCTGTTCCTTATGAGTGCCAAATACAGGGCGTCAAGATGTTCGGGAACTGCACCACCTCCCTTCATGAACTTTGGTGCGTCCGAGTACCGGAACTGAGCCTTGCTGATCTAATAATTAGAACGTTGCGGCTTTTCAAAACGTTACGGCATAAATATATTTCCCGATGCCGCAGATTCCGAAAGTATGAAGACATTTGCTTGTGGGCCGCGTATAGCATTGTCCACTGAGACTAATTTATTTCATATGTAAGTAAGGTTATGATCCCAACACAGTGACAGGGCGTGAAAGGCACATAAATTTCGTTCTAAAATATGTGGGTTGCCTAATGTGTGGGTTACACGCACTACGATCACCTGTGAAGTCTATGTTGGTATATGCATACCAGCCCTGCTAAATATCGTCATCTGTTCCACAAAGAAATAATCCGAGGACACCTAAGCACTTATGAGATGTGAATGCAAAATCCAGTTGAACGTCGCTGAGCGGTCTTTCAAGTTATGAACTCGCGGGCAAGCGAGCGAGCGCGTTGAGACGCATGGCGCGTTCTGATTTGGCCTTACCGAGGCGAAGTTAGAACGCAGGCGAGAGCTTGCGTTCTAACTTCGAGACAAGGAACGCGTAGATAACACAGGCTTCCGAAAGCGAAAGCGAGGGCGACGTGGCGTCACGGCGACGCCTTTTCCCTCACGCAACAGCTGGGGCGCTAACCCGGCAGCAGGTGCACCCTTTCGCCCGCTCTGTCAACACCACCTAGATAGCACAAGGCCTACGCACACCGATCATGACGTCATGATACCTGGCCCGACTGTCATTGAATCTAATGGGGACGCTCCCGCGTAAGCAACAGTGATTTTGACGTCACCGCTTTCGTCACGCCAGCCTTGGCAATGGAAATTCCGGGCCATGTAGCGTGATGTCATAGATCGGAGTGCGCAGGCCTTGTGCTATCTAGGTGGTGTTGGCTCTGCTCCGTCGAGGCGCGCTTGTGACGTGGCGTCGCAGCCAATGGAAAATTAGGTGCCATTTCACTCCTACAGAGGACAGACGCCGGCTATTTCCCTCCATGGGCCATCTGACGTTTTCGAATTAAAACTAATAGGCTAAGCTGCATTTGCTGCGACTGCTTGCGCAGTCCCATCGCCTTTTTCACATCGGCGAGCCGCTCTTGCCCGATAAACCTCCAGTACTTTAATACCGACCGCTTCTTGAACGCCGTAAACCGATGAGGCTTCAGTCAAGATGCAACAGCAGGAGCCCGTGCAACATTTACGTCAGCGTTAAGTTATTGCTGAGTAGAAGCGCCAGTGTTGCCATTCTTTCTTTCAAACATTCCGCTAAAGCAACATTAGATGTCAGTATAAACATTTTTTGTGAATGTTTTGACGCTTGTTTGCACCGAGAATAGGTGTTTATGGCATAACTTAACCAAAAGAGCTAAACGCTTCAGCGTAATGAAATGCATCAAATGAGTTGCACGAATGGAACATTTTCATCGTAACAGTCTAAGTTTGGAAGGACACCTGGCGTTGTGGCTCAATGGATATAGCGCTTGAGCACGAGGTCGCGGGTACGATTCCTTGCGACGTCGGCCGCACTTCGATGAAGGCGAAATGCAAAAACGCTCGCGTAATGAGATTTACGTCACCTATATCGGTCAAAATTAATCCGGAGTCCCCCACTACGGCGTGCCTCATAATCAGATCGTCATTTTGGCACCTAAAACCCTAGAATTTAATTATTAAGGCAAAAGCCTTATGATGCCCCATGAAGCGAAAAATCCGGCGAGCGTACGTCGTTAACATCGAATGGCAAGAAAATTGACGTGGCCAAGTGATGACGTCACGTTCCCGGCTCTGGACCTGCTGCGGCTCGCACAGCGAAATCCCACGGTTTGCAGCCAAAAAACCGCCCATCACTCAAAAAACCGACGTGGTCCACTCCCAAAACTGGATTAAGGTGGATTAAAGTGTATTAAGGTGAACTAAGGTGGATTAACGTGGATGAAGGTGGCTTCAGGCTGGTACAAATTGGTACCCGCCGCGGTGGCGCAGTTAGCTAATGCGTTGCGCTGCTGAGCATGAGGTCGCGGGATCGAATCCCTGCCGCGGCGGCCGCATTTCGATGGAGGCGAAATGCGAAAACGCCCGTGTGCTTCCGTTGTAGTGCACGTTAAAGAACCCCAGGTGGTCAAAATTAATCCGGAGCCCTCCACTATGACGTGCCTCATAATCAGAAGTGGTTTTCGCACGTAAAACCCCAGAAAGAAGAAGAACAACAACAAATTACAGAAAGACGGCTTAAGGTGGATTAATGCGGATTAAAATAGACATGATGTGGATGAAGGTTGGTACAAATTACAGCAAGGTGGATTAAGTTGGATCTTTAATTTAAGGTGATAACTTAGACAAGTCCTAATGCTTTCGCATTCAAATCAAGAAAGGGTACCTGAGTGAATGTCAACATTTTAATATAATTGGTTTTGCTTACAATACGAAGCAGTGACGCGACAACTAGCGTAATTATGTACAGTATATAACTTTCATTGTTAGAATACGTGCGCGAGCGTTCTCGTCTCGACAAAAAGAAAATTTTATTTAGTGACGACATTGTTATGCTCACATAATTATATAATTATGGCCACATAATCGCATAATTATGCTCACATAATATTTACTCTAATATTCAGATATTTATTCATTCATATCTGTAACAGTATACATTTTAATTCACATTTACAAGATACTTGTTTCATTTCAACTAAACAAAAAATTGATAACAGTCTTTTCGCCGCCCGATTCATGGCTGATCCCCCAGAGTGGCTTGCCCGATTTCACGAAGGAACAAGAACAAGACTGTGTGCCTAGTCGTCCTCCGTTGTGGAGGTGGCGCTGCCCGGCAATGGAGGGAGACTGGTTTTTCTTCCTACCTTCCTACCTTTGGCTTCTCGCTGCTGGCTTCATTTAAATTATCGTACTTCAGGGCTACCTTGAGGATGAGCTGCACAGCTTGGCGTCAGCCACTTATATCCGCACGCGGTGGCTGCGCTCCCTCCAGACGCAGTGTTATATAATTTTTAACAGCGAAACTGTTTACGCCAGCCGTAATTTGTGGTGCGTAGCCGTGGTAGCCATGGCAACCCGGAGGAGGAGGAAACCGCGTGCATGCGCACGAGGTCTCCTCTTCGCCAGCTCCGTCTTCCCGACCCTTGCCTCTCTTATCTCCGCGGTGCGCTGAGCCAGGAGAAAAAAAAAGGGGGGAAAGCTTGCACTAGGCCGCGCAAAGCTCAAGACTACAGTGTACTAGAACAACTCTTCTAGTACAGTGTACTCAAGACACAGCGAAGCTGGCCGATTGATATCGAGCGGCTAGCCTCCAACTTGTTCGGCGTCGACAAGCAGCAGCGTTCTTGGCACTGTGCCAACCTTGGTTAGCCTGCCTGCGTTTGTGGCATACCAGGAACGCTGTCGCTCGTAGGCGCGCACGCGTCCAGCGCTAGTCACGCGAAATGTCGCGAACGGGAAGGTACCTCCGAAAATGATCGCTCGAGAATACCTTCCTACATGCGTAGTTAAGTTAAACCAAGTTAAGACCTAGCAGCAACCAAGTTCATACCTAGCAGTAGCAGCCAGTAAGCTTCGCTGTGCCTAAGCTTTGCGCGAGCGAGTGCGAACTTGCCTGATTTTTCATATTCCTTTGCACACAGCAGCCCCCGTTGGAGCTATTACAGGTGTGAGGAAAACATCACATACCACGTGCAGACAAAGAATTTGTCAATGACAATGAATGAACATCTCCAGGCAAAGCATTCCAATGTTCTATTGTTGAAGGCTCAATTCTTCTTCTTTGTCTGGCTCTCTGTGGGTCGGAAGGTTCGAATCCTCAAAGGGGCACTGCGGTTCTCTCTATCTTTATTTCTTTATCCTCTTTGCAAAGCTTTTCGGGACTCCTGCGATTCCCTCCTTACCGATAACCCATTTAGGCCCGGATTATAGCGCAGGGTTCAGTCTTCGTAAAGCGCCGTTTTCAGCGGGACACTGAAAATACGTAGATATATAGCGGATTCCACTTGGTTGCCTTGAGCGTGTAATTTTCTTTTTATCAACCTGATTATGCGTACGCGTCGAATGGGAGGGAGGAATTTCGAGCGCCGTGACATCTTTGCAAAACTGTGTGCACGTTGTTAAACGGTCGCTGTTCTGCAGCCGCTGCAGAAATGAAAGCGGATGCGTGCTGAATTTTTGTCAAGGCGCTATTACAAACACAGACTGCTATGACGCTGTATTCGTTAAGAACACGAAGCGCTTGTTTCCTTCTGGCTCCAGCATTCGTGGACTGTGCCGAAGGTTCTAGTCGTTGTCTTTTTTTTTTTTTTTTCGCTCTCTTTTGTGGCGTTCGCTATGGCTTTTCATACACAAGAGCTTATGAACGAAAACATGATAGCTCATTATTGCGCCACAGGGGAGCCGAGTTCAACAGCTGTTGTTGCACGAGTTTTCGTTTTTACTTGCCTCTCATTTCCTCTGGATTTTCGCTGACGCAGCTGGTGCAGCCATACTCTTACACTGCGTCGCTACCTCCTGATATGCGCTTAGGACTTCCAACCCGGAACTGCTTTTGGATATTTCGCGACAACAATAAGCTTTTGACTGTTGACGGAACGATTTTGCCAGTTCAATATTTATCGAGTTTGCGATAGCAATTGACTTTATCCTGCTCGTCCAGTTACTAAAGTCATCGTGATTACATCCCGCGGTTACTAAACATTTGCCTCCATTGCTATTTTGTTAACCCGCCGAGGTTGCTTAGTGGCTATGATGTTGGGGTGCTACGCATGAGGTCGCGGGATCGAATACCGGCCACGGCGGCCGCATTTCAATGGCCGCGAAATGGGAGAATACCCACGTGCTTAGATTTAGGTGCACGTTAAGGAACCCCAGGTGGTCCAAATTATTCTGGAGTCCCCCACTACGGCGTGCCTCATAATCACATCGTGGTTTTGGCATGTAAAACCCCGTAATTTTCTTGCCACCTTCTTACTATAGAAAGGTCATCGAATAGGCGTTATTTAGCGCCAGTACATATGTGTATATATACATATTGTCACATTTATTTCTGTCATACTTTATTGGCTTGCATCTATATTCCTTACCCATTGTAAACGGACTTTCTTTTTTTTTAACTCAGGTGATGGACTACCTTTTCGTATACTATGTGTCGCACGTAACTTGTGCAAAAATGTTAAAATATGCATGTGCCGTCGCTTTGCCTTCGCTTGAAGCAAGTGGTCAGGCCGCCTTTTTGTATTTCGCCTAATTAAATAGTTAGTGATTATTAATGAATCAACTTCATTAAATATTATATTCAAAGAAAAAGTGTCCATAAGAAAATTGTAGACCATCCTGAAAAAGTTGTCGCAGTTTCACCTGAACGGTGAAGCATCAATTGCGATAGCAAATTTGTAGAGAGCTATACGGAGTAATGATATTAGCTTTATCAGCTGTATAAACTTGGACATGCAGCAGCACCGGCAACGCGCAGAACTGTTGTCGACGCCGTCGGCGTTTTGCCCGCGTTCGCTCAAAATGCGTGCGGCGTTGGTGATGATGATAAGTGGTTCTTGAGGGAAAGGGAAAGGTTGGCGCTATCTTCTGCAGCCCTTGAGGGAGCACGGCTCAGCGCCAAGCGTTGGTGACTGTTGCCGGACCCTCTGATACAAATAGGCACTTGGTGCCGCAGCTAAACGTCGCCTCCCTTCCCTCCCCCCCTCCCCCACGGCCTCTCGCGCTTCGGAAGAAGGTGCGTTTGCTATACATATATGGTGATTGTAAAGGAGGAAAGAGACGCCTACTTCTGCAGCCCTTAAGGAAGCACGGCGCAGAACGCGCGTTTGTTCTCCGCCGTGCGTTCACTCCCCGTGAAAGAGCGCGTCCCTCGCGCCCTTTCACTCGCACATACAGCGTTCGGCGGCGCGCGGCGACGATTTCATCTCCATTGACGTCATAAGGAACCTCACGGCGACGGCGACGGCGACGGCGACGGCGACGGCAGAAATCTGCTTTTGAGTGTCCATATAATTGCTATCGCAATAAAATTCCCGATCCAACTTTTTGTTCAATACGTGCCACATGAACCTGAATCGGGAATTTTTTAGACTAACCTACTTAGGAACGTGTTTAGTTCAATCCCATCGATCAGTTACGGTGATGATAATAGGCTAACCATTGACGCAATAAAACCATATCTTTCCTTCTTTTCAATCACCAAATAAGGGATTATAAATTATCGCTTGTCTCTTTGTTTCCAATCACCAATTTCGTTTCGCGGGGAACAAACATCACGCCTATAATGTTGTCGTTAACAGAAATTTAAAATGCCATCACTAGGTGGATGAATGGATGGATGGAAAAAAGTGGTTGCAGTTTCACCTGAAAGGCGAAGCATCAATTGCGATAGCAAACTTGTAGAGAGCTATACGGAGTATGAGTGAGTGAGTAAACTTTTATTGTTCGTAAGGGGTGACACCGGAGCTCCGGTACCGCTCGTAGGCGTCCATACGGAGTAATGATATTAGCTTTATCAGCTGTATAAACTTGGACATGCAGCAGCATCGGCAACACGCCGAACTGTTGTCGACGCCATCGGCGTTTTGCCCGCGTTCGCTCAAAATGCGTGCGGCGTTGGTGACTGTTGCCGGAGCCTCTGATATAAATAGGCACTTGGTGCCGCAGCTAAACGTCGCCTCCCTTCCCTCCCCCTCCCCCACGGCTTCTCGCGCGTCGGAAGAAGGCGCGTTTGCTCTACATATATGGTGATTGTAAAGGAGAAAAGAGACGCCTACTTCTGCAGCCCTTAAGCGAGCACGGCGCAGAACGCGCGTTTGTTCTCCGCCGTGCGTTCACTCCCCGTGAAAGACGCGCCCCTCGCGCCCTTTCACTCGCACATACAGCGTTCGGGGCTGCAGAAGATAGCGCCAACCTTTCCCTTTCCCTCAAGAACCACTTATCATCATCATCGGCGACGATTTCTTCTCCAAATGACGTCATACGGAACCTCACGGCGACGGCGACGGCGACGGCGACGGCGACGCCGACGGCAGAAATCTGCTTTTGAGTGTCCATATAATTGCTATCGCAATAAAACTTAGTCTCCCTTCAGTGGAGGGGGCCCTCCTATACAGGGCAGTGACGAACACACGCTTACATATAGGTACAGGCTGTTTCATTTTAGCTGCACCAATTTTTCTTTAATTGCCTGTGGCAGATAGCACAATTATAATCCTTGATCTAAACTACTCGATGAGGCGGCCATTACTTCCACGAGAAAGCAAAACGCCTAATTGAATAATTAACATAATTACGCTAACGGACTTTTTAAATTAATTATCTTACGGCACATCTTTCAATCTACGAATTATAGCCGCTGAGTTCGCAAGGCGTATCCACTTGGAACGAATTCTCAGGACTGAACGAGTTTCGAGATATTAATTTTCAAAGTGTGCGACGAAATGCATGGGCGTTCCATTAACTTTTTGAGGAAAACGCTGTTTCATGCATTGAAGCACAAAGTTAACCATCCGTCATAACCTCCTACATATGAGGGCCCACGGTACCGTACCATTCTGAACAACACTTAATTGTGGCATACATAAATGCGCAGCAGCTGGGTATGCTGCCAATCTGGAGTCTGTTTACGACGATACTGCCGCTTATTACATGGTCGCACCTGCCCCCAAGCTGTACGGTAAATTTTAGGCTAAGAGTTCTTTTGCGCCGGGCGCAGCCTGACTGCGGTGATGTCACGTGACCTAGCGTATGCGCTCTTCCGATATCGGTGCACCCCTCACTCTAGGTCGTCAAGCCCTCGACTGTTCGGTGAAGTCAGCAGGGAGACGTCGCGTTACGATCAGTGCGTCGCAACTACCAGGTAATCAATAAATTCGTTTATTCTTTGTCGCCATTGTTCCTATCAGATTGGTTGCGTGCATTTCGTACGCGCACCTCAAAGGCGGCTGCACGGGAAATGCTCACTCGGAAATCTGCCACTCGGCTGCACCGAAAACTGATTTCGGAGACCGGAGAAGGTTATCCCCTTATATACTGTAAAAAAAATTATAGATCCCTATTTCAGAAGGAATTGGTCATAACACGAGTGTGAAACGTGCATTCTAAGAATAGTGGCAACTTCGTTGCACTTTCACAAATTCGATAAGTTTGCGCACTCTGATATTAAAGTTTCGCTAGAAGCAGTGACAGCGATAGAAAGCACGCGAGGTCTGTGCCAACCTTTCTATGCCTGGTTTCATAACCATTAGATAGGCACAATACGGCAGTTTCGCCATCCTGCCGACGCGCGTGATGATGAATGCGTGACGTACGTACATCCGGGACAGACTTTTCGGTGGAACGCGCCATAGAACACGTTCGTGTTAAAATGAATTTAGATAGTCTATACGCGGTAACACCCCCGGACTTCTCGTAGATTGATTGTAATGTAAGGAAGAAGTGCGCCGTGCAGAGCTCCGCAGCCGGATCGCCAGCGCTACTGAAGTGGGGCTCGGGCACGACGCTGTTCCTGGTGCCCCTGGATAAGCCTACGCTGTTGTGTCTTCCTGTCGGCGTCCTTCGTGTCGTCCACAGCCGTGCCAGACTTTCTTGTCATAGTACTTATACTAGATTAGAAGCACTACACAGCAAAGATATACACTTATTCCATGCGTATAGGGATTGAATTTTCGATCATGTTTCTGGTGGGACTTTATTGTGTATTGCGTTTATATATATATATATATATATATATATATATATATATATATATATATATATATATATATATATATATATATATATCTTTTATGTTGTTGTTGTTGTTGTTTGCGCTTTCAGTTTTGCTGGTTTCTGCATGCGTGAGTTCTTCCATTCATATGTGATTTTTAGCAACGAACTTCATTCAAGTCGTGAGTCAGCTCTCGTGCCGCGTAGTCGATCATTCGTATCTGCAGTCTGTTTTGTTCGCACTGTAGGTGAACATTTGCCTTGTAGATTTGTCATTCTGCCTTTATAAAATATATATATACTGTCTTGTGGTATAGGTAGTAAGCAGTCCTGTTTCTTTCGATTTGT